>NW_026111221.1:0-23332 GCF_024679095.1 Eriocheir sinensis | reverse complement strand
GCTTCTTTCAGATGTATAGAACAAAAACACGGGAGAAAATTGGACCGCTGAAAACAAACACAGGGAGGCTAGTAGAAAATTACGAAAATATGAGCACATTGTTGAACGACTACTTCCTTTCAGTATTCACACAGGAGGATCGAACGACTATACCGGAAAGAGTTCAGGTGTACGAGGGCGGGGATGGCGATAAATTGAGGGATATAATCATTACCAGGCAAGTAGTTCAGGATGAGATAGATAAGCTTAAGAAGAACAAGTCGCCAGGTCCTGACGGGATATTTCCGAGGGTATTAAAGGAGTTAGGTGATATAATCAGTGACCCACTAACCGACATCTTTAAGATGTCCGTAAATACTGGCTATGTGCCGAGCCTATGGAAAGTAGCTAATGTGACGCCGATTTTTAAAAAGGAGGACAGGTCAGTTGCTTCAAACTATCGCCCAATTAGCTTAACATCGGTTATAGGGAAGATGCTGGAGTCCATAATAGCCAGGAACATTCGGGAGCATTTAGAGAAACATAGCTTAATTCACGACCCGCAGCATGGGTTCACAAAAGGTAGGTCATGCCTCACCAATCTCTTGTCCTTTTACAATAAAGTATTTCAGGCGGTTGACAGAGATGAAAATTATGATGTAATCTATCTTGATTTTAGTAAAGCATTTGACAAAGTTCCTCACCAACGACTGTTGCTTAAATTACAGGCTCACGGAGTAGAGGGTAAAGTTTTGAACTGGGTCAAGGCGTGGCTTAGCAATAGGAAGCAAAGAGTGCAAATCAATGGTAAAAGATCTGACTGGGGATGTGTTACGAGTGGGGTCCCACAAGGTTCGGTATTAGGTCCACTTTTGTTTATTATTTATATCAATGACTTAGACACAGGAATTAGTAGTGATGTTAGTAAATTTGCAGATGATACCAAGACCGGTAGAGTAATTGAGTCGGATCAGGACGCTAGTATTCTCCAAGGTGAACTCAACAGAGTATATGACTGGGCGGATAAATGGCAGATGGAGTTCAATGTAGGGAAGTGCAGTATTCTGAGTGTAGGTAGGAACAACCCCTCACATAACTATTGCTTAAATGACACTCTCATAAGTAGGTCTGGGTGCGAGAGGGATTTAGGGGTCTTAGTGAGCTCTGATCTCCGTCCAAGGGCACAATGCATTCAAGCTAGAAATCGAGCTAATAGGGTACTGGGATTTATTTCAAGGAGCGTAAGCAACAGAAGCCCCGAAGTCTTCCTCAAACTATATTTAGCATTAGTTAGACCTCATCTTGACTGTGCGGTTCAGTTCTGGTCACCCTACTATAGAATGGATATCAAAATGTTAGAATCGGTGCAGAGGAGGATGACTAAGATGATTCAGGGGTTGAGAAACTTGCCATACGAGGAAAGACTCAAACAGTTAAACTTGCATTCTCTAGAAAGGCGAAGGGTGCGTGGAGACATGATCGAGGTTTATAAATGGATGAAGGGCTTTAATAAGGGAGACATTCATAAGGTTTTGTTGGTAAGAGAACCGGGTAGGACACGAAGTAACGGGTTTAAACTGGATAAATTCAGATTCAACAGGGACATAGGCAAAAACTGGTTTACTAACAGGGTGGTGGATGAGTGGAATAGCCTTAGCAGTCATGTGGTGAGTGCCAATACAATTGTCACATTAAAAAATAGACTAGATAAATTCATGGACAGCGATATTAGGTGGGGTTAGATACACGGGAGCTTAGGGTCAAAGGAGCTGCCTCGTACAGGCCTACCGGCCTCTTGCAGACTCCTGCGTTCTTATGTTCTTATGTTTGGGAATATATAGCACTTGGGATAAGTACAGGTTGTTACCTGTGGCCGGTAGTAAATTACATGAGCCTCATGTGTCTGCCGCTCAGCTTGATTCGTAAAAATGAGTGCGGGACCTGAAAGAAACCACTAGGTTATACCCTCATGAGGATTTTTTTTTTTTTCAGGTCTTCCAAGACCATTTGATATTCTATGATATAAACCACAGCAGTACATACCTTTTGTTGCAGTTTTGTGTCGTGCAATCTGCACAATGTAATCTGCAACACCAGTCTTTGGGTCCTTCCTCTCTTTCATCTCCAGGTACTCCACCAGCGCAAATTCTGCAAACTCCTTTGGGCGCCTGAGATTTTTAATCATCATCGTGGTGATGAGGACGTCTCTCAGGCGGGTGATGTCTGTCTTGGTCGCGGGTCTGGAGGCAGGATCGGTTAGAGCTTGCCTGGCAATGTCTAACGTGTTGTTGACGTAGGATGAGGTCATGATCCTTCCTATGACTTTCAGGGTCACATTTTTCCTCTCTTTTTGGCGTCTAGCTTGGCCAATTTCAATTGTTTCCTCCTTCCGTAGTTTCACTGGCGGAGAAAATTATATATTTACCAATATGTATTACAAAACAGATAAATATAGCAAAAATATGCAAACAACACATAGGATAAGTTTACATACCTCTCATTACTTTGATGAGTTTTGTAGTCGCTCTGTTTTCTTGGTCATCTATTTGATAGATTTCCAGGTCGGACAAGGCGAGGCAATCTACCGCTCGCTGGCAAGCTTCGATAAAATTACGAATGGTGTTCACTTTCAATACAGTCTTTAATTCTAGGAATCCCAGAGGAGGTTCAGTTCTATCCATATTATCAAACAACTTGCAAATCGCTGGGCCGTTGAGAGTGGTCAGGACCTCATAGTTAATTTGATGGGTGAGAACATCGTTCACCATCCGCACATGCGCCCGCCTGGAGCTGTCAATCAGATCAGAATTCTTCTTCAAGTAGTCTTCAAAGTGTAGGAGAAACGCCTTTACTCCATCATTCAGTGTAATTACCATTGTTCCTGCTGCCACTTTCACCGGCTGTATTTTCTCAACTTCATCTGGTAGAACCAGAGATTGCCGCATTACTTTGATGAAGTCCTGTGATTTTCTTTGAAGCCGGTGAACTTTTTACATGTGTATCGAACCGTTTCACATTCTTATCACAGACTACATTCCCTTTCTGGGTACTTTTGACAGTTGCACCTGTAATTTGTTTGGTTGAAGGCTTTTTGGTGCTCATTGACTTGACATGTTGTTGTAAGTTCTTATACTTGCGGATGAGCTTTGCTTGCTCGTCTACCGTCAAGTATCTATGGCACTGACTAATGTGCCGTCTAATGTTGATACTTCTTCCGCTGCATCCTGTCATTGGACACGGGTGTCTGAAATATATAAACGGCAATTAGTTTATGAGTACATTCTTATGTATGCATTAATTTTAGCACATGTATAAGCAGATCGATTCGTTGACAAAATTCTATACTCACTGTCGCCTGATGCGAGGTGCTTTTCTTGCGCGTAGCCCATGCCGTACAACAAGCGCCTTGACCCTGTCGGCTTGTTCAGTTTTGACCGACTCCCAGAACTCTTCAGCTAGTCGCAGCAGTTCACTCTCTTGAACCTCTAATTTCTTTATTTCTTCTTTATGAAAGTCAACCTCAATCTTGAAATGTTCCTTAATTTCTGTCAGGGTTGGAACCCTACCGTAAGCGGCAAAAGCTTCCTGCACCTCCCGCCGCTTGGTAGGATTCAGTTTTCCCTTTCTCATAAATTCCTCAGGCTCCAAGCCGCCGGTGGCTGAAGCCAATAACTCTATTTCCTTTTGAGTTATTTTTTGCGCAGATTCAGGTTCTACCTCTGAATCTGAAGAGGCTGCTGTACTGTCCTCTGCTGAGGCTGCAGTGTCCTCTGCATTGTCCTCTGAGGTCACCTCTACTAGAGCAGAAGATACTGAAAGGGAAAGTCCCATGTAAGAACTCAGTTCAAGAACATATTTACCAATGTCAAATTATTACCGTTGAGAGAACAGCCCGTACCTTCAGGGCTTTATATAGTTGGTGTGGGCTGTGCAGGTTCATCAGTCCGGTGACTTCAGCCTGGCTTCGGATCCTATTCCCTTTTTTTCTTGCGTTTCTTGAGGTCTTTTGAAAAAGCCAATAAGGCCTCTTCCTCTGACGAGTACAATGACCCATGCTGCCGTTTAAGGGACTTGCACTCCAATCCAACATCATAGCTTTTATCCGCGTCAGAGTCATCCAACAATGGCAAGCTCCCTCGGGTTGACTTGTCGCTGCTCAGACGCGACTTTTCACTACGGAAGTCCATACCTGTAAACCGGTTTCATTTACCGCCTGTGAGAAAGACAACATTAAAATTTCACATGTTAAATAATCAAATACAGCTACAAGTGGTGTAAAGGCTTAGAGATTGCAAGAACTACGTTCGCCTCCAATGCCGAAGGTTCAGGATATAAAATGATAGGTATCTCAGGAGTGGGAAGGCAAACACTTGCTAACTTAACATTAGGTTTATTAAATAACAAGTTAATAACACTGACATAACTCCTCCAACACGTACAGTCATCTAACCGTCTAGCATCCTCCACACAAATTATACTACCTAAATAGTAATCACATTACAGGCAGCTGAGAAAAGAGCACGAATAATCACGGGAGAGGAATGATAGAAAAGGTTAGACTTACCTGGTGCGGAGTCGTATACACGGAAGTCAATCAGGACAACCGAGGAAACACTGTGCACACAATCACCACAAAGGTGTAACAAACATCAATAATGAATTCCCCCAAACACGGAACAGTGATATAACCGTCTATTAATCCTCACTATAGTAGTTCAAGTATAGCAACAACACAGCCCTTAGGCCAACACTGTGGGGAGGTTAAATAGAACAAGGTTAAAGATCACCTGGTGTGGGGTCGTGACAGTAGCACAGATGTAACGTAGCACAGCTCAAGACGAGACCCGAGGCGGCAGGATAAGAGTTCCGTTCCCTCTCTATACAGCGGCTTGAACAGGCAGAGAGATAATCACTTCAGCCCACGAAAGTGATGTCTTCTAAATGAGGACCTCAGCCCAAAGTGGTGTGGATGTATGTTGCTGGCAGAAGACTGGAGGTCACTGCGGATATTAACCCGTGGGCGTCGGCTATGGGAAAGCCGAGAAGTGGCCGAGAAACGGCAACATTACACTGCATTTTGAGACTAAGAAATGAGCATGGAACGTATATCAGAGTACTCATCTCATAACCATAAAGCCGTTAAAAATATTTACTTTTTTTTTTAAACAAAGGAGGCAGCTCAAGGGCACACACAAAAAGAAAAAAAAAAAAAAAAAAAAAACGCTACTCGCTGCTCCTAAAAAAGAAACAAAAGAGGTGGCCGAAAGCAAGATCAGATACGGGAGGAGAGATGTCCTGATACCCTATTCTTGAAAGAGTTCAAGTCGTAGGCAGGAGGAAATACAGATGAAGGAAGATTGTTCCAGAGTTTACCAGCGTCAGGGATGAAAGAGTGAAGATGCTGGTTAACTCTTGCATAAGGGGTTTGGAGAGTATAGGAATGAGCAGGAGTAGAAAGTCGAGTGCAGCGGGACCGCGGGAGGGGGGGAGGCATGCAGTTAGCAAGTTCAGAAGAGCAGTCAGCGTGGAAATATCGATAGAAGATAGAAAGAGAGGCAACATTGCGGTGGAATTTAAGAGGTAGAAGACTATCAGTATGAGGAGGAGAGCTGATGAGACGAAGAGCCTTAGCCTCCACTCTGTCCAGAAGAGCTGTGTGAATGGAGCCCCCCCACACATGAGATTCATACTCCATACGAGGGCGGACAAGGCCCCTGTATATGGACAGCAACTGTGCAGGGGAGAATAACTGGCGGAGACAGTACAGAACGCCCAGCCTCGAGGAAGCTGATTTAGTAAGATATGAGATATGAGGTTTCCAGTTGAGATTTTGAGTTAAGGATACACCGAGGATGTTTAGTGTTGAGGAAGGTGATAGCTGGGTGTTGTCAAAGAACAGGGATAGTTGTTTGGAAGATTGTATCGAGTGGATAGGTGGAGAAACTGTGCTTTTGAGGCGTTGAAGGACACCAGGTTCTTCTTGCCCCAATCGGAAATAATAGTAAGGTCTGAGGCTAAGCGTTCTGCAGCCTCCAGCCTTGAGTCGTTAAGTTCCTGTAGGGTGGGTCTTCTATTAAAAGAAGTTGAGTAATGCAGAGTGGAATCATCGGCGTAGGAATGGATAGGACAGTTCGTTTTGGAAAGAAGATCATCAATGAACAACAGAAAAAGAGTTGGAGATAGGACAGAACCCTGTGGGACACCACTGTTAATAGATTTAGGGGAAGAACAGTGACCGTCTACCACGGCAGAAATAGAACGGTCAGAAAGGAAACTGGAGATAGAGGTACAGAGAGAAGGATAGAAACAGTAGGAGGGTAGTTTGGAAAGCAAAGATGTGTGCCAGACCCTATCAAAAGCTTTTGCTATGTCCAGCGCAATAGCAAAGGTTGCACCGAAACGGTTAAGAGAGGATGACCAAGTGTCAGTTAAGAAGGCTAGGAGATCACCAGTAGAACGCCCCTTGGGGAACCCATACTGGCGATCAGATAGAAGGTCAGAAATGGAAAGGTTCTTTTGAATCTTCAGGTTAAGGATTGATTCAAAAGCTTTAGATAGACAAGAAAGTAAAGCTATAGGACGGTAGTTTGAGGGATTGGAGCGGTCACCCTTCTTAGGCACAGGCTGTATGAAGGCATACTTCCAGCAAGAAGGAAAGGTAGATGTTGACAGGCAGAGGCGAAAGAGTTTGACCAGGCAGGGTGAGAGCACGGAGGCACAGTTTTTAAGGACAATAGGAGGCACTCCATAAGCCTTCTGAGGATTGAGGCTTGAGAGGGCATAGAAAACATAATTTTGAAGAATCTTTATAACAGGCATGAAGGCGTCAGAGGGGGATGAGTAGGAGGAATATGCCCAGAATCGTCCAGAGTGGAGTTTTTAGAAAAAGTTTGAGAGAAGAGTTCAGCCTTAGAGATAGATGAGACGGCAGTGTTGCCGTCAGGACTGAGGAGTGGAGGGAAAGATGAAGAAGTGAAGTTGGAGATGTTTTTGGCTAGATGCCAGAAGTCACGGGAAGAGTTAGAGAAAGCAAGGTTTTGGCATTTTCTATTAATGAAAGAATTTTTGGTTAGTCGGAGAATAGATTTGGCACGATTTCGGGCAGAAATGTAAAGTTCATAATTAGCATTAGTTTGAAGGCTCTGGTACCTTTTGTGAGCTGCCTCTCTATCATTGACAGCACGAGAACAAGTGTAATTAAACCAAGGCTTTTTAACGTGAGGAGTAGAGAAAGAACGAGGAATGTATGCCTCCATTCCAAAGACAATCACCTCTGTGATCCGCTGAGCAAACACAGAGGGGTCTCTATCCTGGAAGCAATAATCATTCCACGGGAAATCGGGAAAGTACATCCTCAGGTCGTCCCACCGAGCTGAAGCAAAATGCCAGAAGCATCGCCTCTTGGGTGGGACCAGAGAGTGTACAGGAGCGATAGGACAGGATGCAGAAATAAGATTGTGGTCGGAGGAACCCAACGGAGAGAACAGTTTGATAGAATAAGCAGAAGGGTTTGAGGTAAGGAAGAGGTCTAGAATGTTGGGCCGGTCTCCAAGACGGTCGGGAATACGTGTAGGATGCTGGACCAACTGCTCTAAGTCGTTGAGGATAGCAAAGTTGTAGGCTTGTTCACCAGGATGGTCAGTGAGAGAGGATGAAAGCCAAAGCTGGTGGTGAACATTGAAATCTCCTAGGATGGAGATTTCAGCGAAGGGAGAGTGGGTCAAGATGTGCTCCACTTTAGAATTCAAATAGTCAAAGAATTTTACATAGTTGGTAGAGTTAGGTGAGAGATAAACAGCACATATGTATTTAGTAATAGAATGACAATGAAGTCTTAGCCAGATGGTAGAAAATTCAGAAGAGTCAAGGTTGTGGGCACGAGAGCAAGTGATGTCGTTGCGCACGTAGGCGCAACATCCAGCTTTGGATTGAAATTTAGGATAGAGATAGTAGGAGGGAACAGAGTAGAGATTGCTGTCAGTAGCCTCAGAAACCTGTGTTTCGGTAAGGAAGAGAAGGTGGGGTTTAGAGGAGAAGAGATGATGTTCCACAGAATGAAAATTAGAGCGAAGACCGCGAATGTTGCAGAAATTGAGAAGAAAGAGGTTCGAGGAGTTATCAAGACACCTCTCGGGTCGGCAGCCAGAAGGGGAGTCCTCCCTGGGGGAATTTGTGGTCCCCCCCCCAGGCGGGGACTCCGAGGCTTGATGTAGGTGGCTCAATTATCTTTCCCATAATTAATGTAAACTTTCCCACAAATGATGCATGAACTATACAACAACCGTTATGTAACTGCTGCTCATTCGTAATTATTCCACTACCTGAACTTGTTTTGGTCCTCCGACCCATAATTTGAACACAGAAATCCTAGTCATTGACAGTAGGCTGCATGTAGGCAGGCTACTTTAAGTAAAGAATAAATAAATAAATAAATAAATAAAATCTAAATTCTTAATTAGTCCGTATGAAATTGTTACTTTTGTATCGCTGTTAGCTGCTACCATCCTGAAAATTAATGGCATAAGTATGTTGTGAAGTCCTGTAGTTAATAAAAAATAAAAAAATAAATCATTATGTACTTACATTATGCAGTAGGCTATGCGTATTCCTAGGCCCACGGACACGTTCTGGAAATTAATAATAAAAAAAAAGCATTATGCATTGACACTATGCAGTAGGCTATGCCTACCCATAAAAAGGCATTATGCACTTACACTATGCAGTAGGCTATGCCTACTCATACAAAAGCATTATGCATTTACACTATGCAGTAGGCTATGCCTAATCCTATGCCCACGGACACGTTCTGGAAATTAATAAAAAAGCATTATACACTTACACTATGCAGTAGGCTACTATATTAATAAATATTATGACAACGAATCTGCCACTGGCACATATATTACAGTATTACGAAAAGAATGCGAGAATTTAAATAAAAACAAAAAAAAAAAAAAATCACGAGAAAACAAAGTAAAGTACGTAGCTAGGCTATTGGGTTGTGAATGAGTCATTTCATCAGTTACAGCTAATCTTCTGCACTTATTACAACTAACTACCACAGTACAGCATAAGATACATTAGAACTTCAGCAAACTTACATTGCACAGAAATACGCACGTCTCACACCCGCTGCCGCCTACGTCACAGTGCTAGGGGTGGGCAGGTACCGGTACCAGTACCGGCACTAACGGTACCAGCTAAACGGAACGGTATCGGTACCAGATTGCTCGGATTTATTTATTGGATTTATTGATGATTCTTCATGTCCGATTTTTTTTTTTTAGGTTGCTAATAAATATTGTCATTAAGATAAAGAAATACTTCTTCGGGTACCGGTACTAACGGTACCTGAGTTTTCGGTACCGGTTCTACCGGTACTCAAATTAACGGTACTTGCCCATCCCTACACAGTGCACACTGACTTGTGTCGCGGCGGCGTGCCGCCCGCCCGCCGGCGGTCCAGCGAACACATCACCCGACTTTTTTTTCGCATTACATTATGAGTATAGAACTCCACGTAGTACACAAGTTTATTGTAATTTACATATATTAATAATGATAACACAATGATGCACCCAGTTGGTGTTCAGCACTCCTTACCATCCCCAAGGCAACTCTATCTCAGAACGGATGCACAGAACAATGAAATCAGTCCTAGCTACGTTGTGCCGAGGACACCCACACCGGTGGCCAAACTATCTCGGACAGTGCCAGACAGTCTTAAACGTGGCAGTGCACGAAACCACCGGGGAGCAACCGTTCTACCTAATATTCTCTCGCCAGGAAGTGTAAGTGCGCCCTTACCACAAGACGATGATGACGCGGACATAAAAACCGCGCATGAGGTGGTTAAAGAAACTAATAGGGAGAGAGCACAAAAGTGGCGAGACAAGGCTAATCGAGGGAGAACTAATCAGAGGGTAGAACTTAACACTTTGGTGTGGGTGAAAAAGGAACAAGGTGAGTCCTCGGTACAGCAGAAGTTGGGAGTGAAGTGGTTAGGTCCGTACAAAGTTAAATAAATACTTAGGGATGGAAGTGCATATGTGCTAGAGAATGTTTTCAATGGAACACAAATACAACGAGCGGCCGAGAAAATCAAACCATACGTAGGGAAAGAACAAATCCTCATCGAACAGGAGGAAGTACTCGTACCACCGGTGGACGATAGTGATGAGGACGAAGTTGAGCAACGTCGATTACCCGCTGGGCTCGGCCAGCGCTCGCGAGACCTGAGTCCGTTATTCCCGCCGTTTACCCGTCAGTGACTGCCTCGGCCAGCGCCCAAGAGGCAAAGCGAACCATTAAGGGCGAGGGACCTACCCCCGCCGATTACCCGCTGGCCTCGGCCAGCGCTGGCGAGGCCTGAGTCCGTTACTCCCGCCGTTTACCCGTCAGTGACTGCCTCGCCCAGCGCTTAAGAGGCAAAGCGAACCATTAACGGCGAGCGACCTACCCCTGCCGATTAACCGCTGGCCTCGGCCAGCGCTCGCGAGGCCTGAGTCCGTTACTCCCGCCGTTTTCCCGTCAGTTATTGCCTAGGCCAGCGCTTAGGAGGCAAAGCGAACCATTAAGAGCGAGCTACCTACTCCCGCTGATTACCCGCTGACCTGAGTACGTTACTCCCGCCGTTTACCCGTCAGTTACTGCCTCGGCCAGCGCTCAAGAGGCAAAGCGATCCATTATTAAGGGAGAGCGACCAACCTCCGCCGAATACCCGCTTGCCTCGTCCAGCACTCACGAGGCAAAATGAACCATTATTAAGTGCGAGCGAGCTACCCCCGCTGATTACCCGCTTGCCTCGTCCAGCGCTCACGATGCAAAATAACCAATCAGGTGCTGGCGCGTAAACCCCCTCCCCTCCCCCCCCCCACACACACACACACACGATTCATGACTGAGGGCCTCGTCCAGCGCTCAAGACGCAAAGTTTACCCGCCACACACCAAATTGTATATCGTATGAAGGGCCAGTGTCTCCTTGACTTGTCCGTCAGTTTATGAGTGATTTAACTTTCTCAAGAGACTGCGGCCCGCGGCACAAACGCCCTTCAGTGGTCACACACATCACACACAGACGCCAACCTTAAAACTTTACCAGCAAATGGTAAATACATTTTTTTTCTACCAGCAGGTATTTTTTTCCCCTGAAAGGAGAACCGTGTTAAGTCAAAACCGTACTTTTTCCAAGTCACCGCCGGATAGCCAATATGGTCAATTTCAAGTGTTTGAAAAAACACAGGTTTTTGTAGGGGACAATCATTTTGAGCAAAATATGCTCAAAGGTTAATGTGATAATTTTTATGTACTTAACATATTTAATAATTTTAAGGCCCTCCTCTCTAAACTGAAACACTAGATAAAGCTGGGATGTAAATAACTCCATAGACTAGCACTTCATCCCGACCTGAGAAAAAGAAAAGCAGTAAAAAAATAACCTGTTTGTTGAAGTCATTAACTAAAGCATACACTTCTGAGCATCAATCAAGTGAGGAAGGAAATACGCACCTTTGTAAGATATGTAAGTTAAGCCTTTTTCACATTCATAAGTTCTAAAAAAACGAAAATTCTAAGAGTAAAGTTAGGAACATAAATCAAATCCTGCAATCAATGAAACAAACTGTAAAGAATACATAATCCATCCACTGCTACTCATTATATCACAGTACTTCAAACAATTAGGTACAATAATCAGTGCAAAAATAGCCATTTACCCTCATTTTTACAAGCTTAGAACTAATATCATAATAATATCTCACTATTGATCCTTTAAAGCAACACAATGGAAGAAAATGAGCATTTATATTGCATATATTAACTTAATAGGTCTACAAAGCTTGCCAGGATCATTGATTTCCTCCTTCCGTATCAGTTGTAATACCATGGAGTAATAAACAATCAAAGAAGCAAATGATAAAAAAACTTTATTAATACAGTATAATTATAAAATAAAGTAAAAATTATATATTATATAATTATACATTATGTGCACTTAATAAATATTATATAATTATACATTAAGGGCACTTCATACATTTTTTGAGAGAGAGAGAGAGAGAGAGAGAGAGAGAGAGAGAGAGAGAGAGAGAGAGAGAGAGAGAGAGACAGAGACAGAGACAGAGAGCGAGAGAGAGAGAGAGAGAGAGAAGCATAGGAAGTACAAAATAAAGTCAGGAATGGAAAATTGATTAATTATCATGGGCATATGTAACTGTAATAATCCTTGCATTAGTCTTTGAGCAATATGTGTGGAACCAGATTTATGGACTTTTGTAGCTACATAGTGCACTTACTTCATTGAGTTTTACAAGAAGGGATTTTGATTTTGAAGTGCTCCCTTTGTTATATTTGATACCTAAAAGGTATGCTGATGTGAAATTGAGGAAATGTTGAGAGTTCTTAGGATGTTCAATGTTAAGGACATAGAGCCCTGCTACTAATGAAGCTAAAGCCATGGCAATGCATGTTGGTTCAGCGACAGGTGCACCGTCAAATATTATGCAAAATCTCTCGGACACATGTATTTCCCCAACATGATTAATGGAAACGCTGGACTGCCCTGTTCTTACTTCTTCTTCTGGTATCAAGAGGAAGAAATAATGGTGTAAAAATTAATGATATTTTAACATTGATAAGACCAGTATACAAATGGATACGTTAATTTAACATATTCAGAAATCTCAATATATACAACACAAAAAACTAACCTGGGTAAAAATGGAATCCTTCCTTTCTCCAAGCAGATGGAGTAGCCCCAATACGACTAAGCCTGCATCTGGTGATAAAAAGATACATAAGTGCATAATAATAGGTGAATCTAACAAACTAAAGTTAAAGGGAAAAAACTTAACTGCATAAGGATGTTAGTGAATAGATGATCATATCAAATTGGACTGTAGGTAAAGTTGGGAAAACTTGCAGTGAGCAATTTCAAAAGATTAATGAAGTTCGGAGGCATCTGTTTGTATGAAATAGGTATATATGTATGAACAGCATTCTTCCATACTGATTATGTGTGTGTGTGTGTGTGTGTGTGAGAGAGAGAGAGAGAGAGAGAGAGAGAGAGAGAGAGAGAGAGAGAGAGAGAGAGAGAGAGAGAGAGAGAGAGAGAGTTATGTACACCTATTAATATCTTTGCCATCACTTAATTCTTTATGACATTTAGCCAGAAATTTGGTAGAGGAGCAGGACTTGAACAATCAAAGAGTTAATATCTGGAGAGAGAATGGTGCGGCAGTATAGCTAGACAGGTCATGCCAGTTTAATACAATGTTTGGATTTTGCAGGCAACATAATTTCCTGAATAGTATGCAGAATGATGAAGTTTGGAAAAGTGAAAGTGGCCAACGATGGAAAGTACATATACATATACATATATATATATATATATATATATATATATATATATATATATATATATATATATATATATATATATATATATATAGCTACCAGCTACTGAAATAAACACGGTGAATTAGATATTATTACTCACATTTACTTTCATCGTGCTCATAGAGTTCAAGTAAAGTTTTCAAATATAGGGGAAGACGCTGATTACCCCCGCCGTTTACCCGTCAGTGACTACCTCGGCCAGCGCTCAGGAGGCAAAGCGAACCATTAAGGGCGAGCGAAATACCCTGGCCGATTACCCACACACATCGGCCAGCGCTCACGAGGCCTGAGTCCGGTTCTCCGCCTTTACGCGTCAGTTACTGCCTCGGACAGCGCTCAAGAGGCAAAGCGAACCATTAAGGGCGAGCGGCCTACCCCCGCCGATGACCCGCTGGCCTCTGCCAGCGCTCGCGAGGCCTGAGTCCGTTACTCCCGCCGTTAACCCGTCAGTGACTGCCTCGGCCAGCGCTCAAGAGGCAAAGCGAACCATTAATGGCAGCGACCTACACCCGCCGATTACCCGCTGGCCTCGCCCAGCGCTCACGAGGACTGAATCCGTTACTTCCGCCGTTTACCCGTCAGTTACTGCCTCAGTCAGCGCTTAAGAGGGAAAGCGAACCATTAAGGGCGAGCGAAATACCCCTGCCGATTACCCGCTGGCCTCGGCCAGCGCTCGCGAGACCTGAGTCCGTTATTCCCGCCGTTTACCCGTCAGTGACTGCCTCGGTAAGCGCTCAAGAGGCAAAGCGAACCATTAAGGGCGAGCAACCTACCCCCGCCGACTACCCGCTGGCCTCAGCCAACGCTCGCGAGCACCGAGTTCGTTACTCCCGCCGTTTACCCGTCAGTTACTGCCTCGGCCAGCAATCAAGAAGCAAAGCGAACCATTATTAAGGGAGAGCGACCTACCTCCGCCGATTACCCGCTTGCCTCGTCCAGCACTCACGAGGCAAAACGAACCTTTATTAAGTGCGAGCGAGCTTCCCCCGCTGATTAAGCGCTTGCCTCGGCCAGCGCTTATGAGGCAAAACGAGCCATCAGGTGCTGGCGCGTTAACCCCCCCCCCCCCCCGTTTACCCGCCACACGATTCATGACTGAGAGCCTCCTCCAGCGCACAAGACGCAAAGTTTACCCGACACACACCAAATTGTATGTCGTATGAAGTGTCTTCATGACCAGTCCGTTACTCCCGCCGTTTACTCGTCAGTGACTGCCTCGGCCAGCGCTCAGGAGGCAAAGAGAACCATTAAGGGCGAGCGAAATACCCCTGCCGATCACCCGCTGGCCTCGGCCAGCGCTAGCGAGGCCTGAGTCCGTTACTCCCGCCGTTTACCAGTCAGTTACTGCCTCGGCCAGCGCTCAAAAGGCAGATCGAACCATTAATAAGGGAGAGCGACCTACCTCCGGTGATTACCCGCTTGCCTCGTCCAGCACTCACGAGGCAAAACGAACCATTATTAAGTGCGAGGAGCTACCCCTGCTGATTACCTGCTTGCCTCGTCCAGCGCTCACGAGGCAAAACGAGCCATCAGGTGCTGGTGCGTTAACCCCTTCCCCCCACCCCCGTTTTCCCGCCTCACGATTCATGACTAAGGGCCTCCTCCAGCGCTCAAGCCGCAAAATTTACAGGCCACACACCAAATTGTATGTCGCGAATGAAGGGCCAGTGTCTCCTTGACTTCTCCGTTACTCCAACAGTTTACCCGTCACTCGAGAAGTCGGTGACTGCCTCGGCCAGCGCTCCGGAGGCAAAGCGAAACATTAAGGGCGAGCGACCTACACCCGCCTATTACTCGCTGGCCTCGGCCAGCGCTCGCGAGGCCTGAGCCCGCTATTCCCGCCGTTAACCCGTCAGTGACTGCCTCGGCCAGCGCTCAAGAGGCAAAGCGAACCATTAAGGGGAGCGACCTACACCCGCCGACTACCCGCTGGCCTCGCCCAGCGATCGCGAGGACTGAATCCGTTACTCCCGCCGTTTACCCGTTAGTGACTGCCTCGGCCAGCGCTCAAGAGGCAAACCGAACCATTAAGGGCGAGCGACCTACCCCCGCTGATTACCCGCTGGCCTTGGCCAGCGCTCGCGAGGCCTGAGTCCGTTACTCCCGCCGTTTACCCGTCAGTGACTGCCTCGGCCAGCGCTCAGGAGGCAAAGCGAACCATTAAGGGCGAGCGAAATACCCCTGCCGATTACCCACACACCTCGGCCAGCGCTCGCGAGGCCTGAGTCCGGTTCTTCCGCCGTTTACGCGTCAGTTACTGCCTCGGACAGCGCTCAAGAGGCAAAGCGAACCATTAAGGGCGAGCGGCCTACCCCCGCCGATGACCCGCTGGCTTCTGCCAGCGCTCGCGAGGCCTGAGTCCGTTACTCCCGCCGTTAACCCGTCAGTGACTGCCTCGGCCAGCGCTCAAGAGGCAAAGCGAACCATTAAGGGGAGCGACCTACACCCGCCGATTACCCGCTGGCCTCGCCCAGCGCTCACGAGGACTGAATCCGTTACTTCCGCCGTTTACCCGTTAGTGACTGCCTCGGCCAGCGCTCAAAAGGCAAAGCGAACCATTAAGGGCGATCGACCTACCCCCGCCGATTACCCGCTGACCTCGGCCAGCGCTCGTAAGGTCTGAGTCCGTTACTTCCGCCGTTTACCCGTCAGTGACTGCCTCGGCCAGCGCTGAGGAGGCAAAGCGAACCATTAAGGGCGAGCGACCTACCCCCGCCGATTACCCGCTCACATCGGCCAGCGCTCGCGAGGCCTGAGTCCGTTACTCCAGCCGTTTTCGCGTCAGTTACTGCCTCGGTCAGCGCTCAGGAGGCAAAGCGAACCATTAAGGGCGAGCAACCTACCCCCGCCGATGACCTGCCGACCTCGGCCAGCGCTCGCGAGGCCTGAGTCCGTTACTCCCGCTGTTTACGCGTCAGTTACTGCATCGGCCAGCGCTCCCGAGGCAAAGCGAACCATTAAGAGCGAGCGACCTACCTCCGCCGATTACCCGCTGGCCTCGGCCAGCGCTCGCGAGGGCTGAGTCCGTTACTCCCGACGTTTACCCGTCAGTTACTGCCTCGGCCAGCGCTCAAGAGGCAAAGCGAACCATTAATAAGTGAGAGCGACCTACCTCCGCCGATTACCCGCTTGCCTCGTCCAGCACTCTCGAGGCAAAACGAACTATTATTAAGTGCGAGGGAGCTACCCCCGCTGATTACCCGCTTGCCTCGTCCAGCGCTCACAAGGCAAAACGAGCCATCAGGTGCTGGCGCTTAACCCCCCCCCCCCCCGCCACACACCAAATTGTATGTCGCGAATGAAGGGCCAGTGTCTCCTTGACTTCTCCGTTACTCCAGCCGTTTAACCGTCACTCGAGAAGTTGGTGACTGAATCGGGCAGCGCTCAGGAGGCAAAGCGAACCATTAAGGGCGAGCGACCTACCCCCGCCGATTACCCGCTGGCTTCGGCCAGCGCTCGGGAGGCCTGATTCCGTTACTCCCGCCGTTTACCCGACAATGACTGCCTCGGCCAGCGCTCAAGTGGCAAAGCGAACTATTAAGGGCGAGCGACCTACCCCCGCCGATTACCCGCTGTCCTCGGCCAGCGTTCGCGAGGCTTGAGTCCGTTGCTCCCGCCGTTTACTCGTCAGTGACTGCCTCGGCCAGCGTTCAAGAGGCAAAGCGAACTATTAAGGGCGAGCGACCTACCCCCGCCGATTACCCGCTGGCCTCGGCCAGCGCTCGCGAGGCCTGAGTCCGTTACTCCCGCCGTTTACTCGTTAGTTACTGCCTCGGCCAGCGCTCAAGATGCACAGCGAACCATTATTAAGGGAGAGCGACCTACCTCCGCCGTTTACCCGCTTGCCTCGTCCAGCACTCACAAGGCAAAACGAACCATTATTAAGTGCGAGGGAGCTACACCCGCTGATTACCCGCTTGCCTCGTGGAGCGCTCACGAGGCAAAACGAGCTTTCAGGTGCTGGCGCGTTACCCCCCCCCCCCCCCCCACACCCGTTTACCCACCACACGATTCATGACCCGCCACACACCAAATTGTATGTCGTATGAAGGGCCAGTGTCTCCTTGACTTGTCCGTTACTTCAGTCGTTTACCCGTCATTCGAGCAGTCGGTGATTGCTTCGGCCAGCGCTCAAGAGGCAAAGCGAACCATTATTAAGGGAGAGCGACCTACCTCCGCCGATTACCCGCTTGCCTCGTCCAGCACTCACGAAGCAAAACGAACCATTATTAAGTGCGAGCGAGCTACCCCCGCTGATTAAGCGCTTGCCTCGGCCAACGCTCGCGAGGCCAAAGTCCGTTACTCCCGCCGTTTACCCGTCACTCGATCAGTCAGTGACTGCCTCGGCCAGTGCTCACGAGGCAAAACGAACCATTAAGGGCGAGCAGGGATGGGTATTCTTATTCGAACACACTATTTGGGTGTATTCGTATTCGAATACTTGTCATCTGACATCAAAGTATTCGCATTCGTATTCGAATAATTGGGAAAAGTATTCGTATTCTTCGAATAATATGCCGAATAATCTTAAATCCATCATCATAAATAAGTTATTGTTCCTTCCAAGTTACAAATCTTCGTTCCTGTTTGTCCGACATGTATGATACAGGTCAGGTTAATTGCATTTCAACCAACTTGTGAGGCCTCTCTCGATCACTATATCCTTCCCCTACCGTTCACTCTTCCTTCCCTCATCCTCTAACGGTGTCATGACTTGTATGAGACCCGTATACCATCCCTCCCCTTTCCTCCCTCGTCCTTGCTAGCTAGCTGAATCTACGAGACCGATATGTACATTCACCCTGGGCGCTTCTTACCAGTACCAGTATTCTCCCTCAGTCTGTCTCACACTCTCACTCAGTTAAGTTCTCGTCTTTGTTACTAATACACAGTAGTCATGTCTAGTCCTCCAGCCAAGCAGACACGACAGCCGTATATGCAGAAATACACAGAGAAATGGGGAAGCGACCTGTTGTTTAAAAGTTGGCTGACAAGAAGCGGCAAGGGGCCTATGTATTTCCACTGTAAATAGTGTAATTCTGACGGAAAGGCGGGTAAATCAGAAATAGAAAAGCATGCTAGTTGAAAGTGCAAAACATATTGTTAGTGTACTTGTTATGCCTAGTGTTTGTAGAGAAAAGCATGCATGTATTGCTGGAACTTGTGACAGCTGACATCTACAAAACTTCAGATCTACAGGAATAGCAGTCATTCTAGGTAGGCAAAACAGGAAGCTCTGCAAGTCTGCCATGAGTGTGCTTTCGATGGTAATTAAAATACGCTACCGCAGCCATGAGATATTCCTACGAATAACTTCGGGAGAAAAGGAGCATTTTGGGTCAGTCCGTGCTCCCTATCTCGTGTAATGTGTATATTATAACATACATGTGAATGTGTGAATGTATGTCGTATCGCCTTGGCCTGCGGCGCCAGGACGTTACACACAGACGCTACGTTGTGCTTAGGAGGTGCTCCTTGCCGTAGGAACGGTGTTGATTCAGCAAGCATGGTGCCGCTGGCCGCTTCTGTCCCGGGAGACGCCGGGCAGAACAGAGCGGGCGGCTGGCGAGAGCACAGGACTTTGGTGGTTGGTGAGTTTGCCAGTGAGTTTGGGACGAAACACCCCTATCATGCGTTTGGATTTTTTCGTGACGTCAAACTTTTCCCTGCCGTCTGACGGTCTTCTTGGGTTGTCGTCACTGAGGTCTAACCGCTGGTAATTCTTCCAGATAGTAATACAGTAAGGTTTCAAGGAGGTGTTACAAGGCCATTGATCAACCTGTGCGCCTCGATTCTCCCTGGGAAAGAAAACAAATACCCAGAAAGGGTTTGGAAAGAGTTACTCCTGAGTCGGTAGTGCATACCGTGCCGACTCTTTCCACGGTGCCGGTGCATGGCGCTGGCACCACCTCACTTCATGGTCAACCACCAACACCAGCTGACGTTTGGGGATGGAAAATGTCAATGCGATAGTCGTGTGAAATCCATCATCTGCCTAGAAGGGCCTAGTCGTGTCAACACGCTAGCGATAGAGTCCACCCTTAACACGGTTCGCGAGGGAGGTAGGAACGTAGCTTTAGTGGTTAATGCCACTGGCGGTCCGGTTAAACTCAGAAATGGAGTCATTTTGGGTCGCTCTTAGCGTTCGACGGACAGGTGTCCCCAGACCCTTTAGAGTTAAAGCGGCCTTGTATCGGCGCAGTGGGTCAACCAGCCGCCGGCGACACATCTTGTCAGGCCTCATCTGTCGATTATTTAGTCAAAGTGGTCGATTATCCTGAGCTTAAGGGCCCGCTTCTGAAGGTTTTACATCAGTATCGTGATGGCATTGCCCTGCCTGGTGAACCTTTAAGTGCGACTGCTACGACAGAACACAACATTAGGGTTAAACCTGACACCAAACCGGTGTGCATTCCTGCGTACAGACTCCCACACAATCAAAGGCAGGTTGTAGATGAACAGGTTTAAGATATGTTGGACCAGGGTGTTATTCAGCATTCCTGATCTCCGTGGAACTCGCCCTTGTTTCTAGTCCTAAAAAGGACCGAAGTTTCAGGCCTGTCATCGATTTTAGGAAAGTAAATGAGGTGACTGAGGATGATAGGTACCTCTGCCTGTTTTAGGTGACTTGTTAATGTCCCTGGGGCAAGGGAATACTATTTTCAGTAATCTTGACCTTTTAAGTAGGTACTGGCAGGTGCCGATGGCAGCTGAATCCAAAGAGATTACAGCCTTCAGTACCCCTAGCGGTCATTTTGAATGGTTAAGGATGCCATTCGGCCTCAAAACCGCACCCATTACTTTTCAGAGGATGATCAACACATTGTTCTCAGACATGATAGGCAAAGAAGTCTATGCATATATAGATGATTTAATCATCTGCAGCAAGGATGGTGCCAGTCACCTATACTTTCCCAAAGCCTTTGTGGTCTGGGAGGCTGTGGTCCGACCTGAGGTGGAGCCCGTCTGAGCGTTGCCACTTCTACGTTTCGTCCACCCATACCTGTCCTAAAAATAGCTTGACGATCCCTAGAGAGCTTTCCCTCGCCCTAATTGCTCTAGAGCTCCGCCCTCCCTCTCTCTCTCTCTCTCTCTCTGATGGATGGATGCACGTTTATCGTAATGATGATAGTAATAATAACGATAATAATAATAATAATAATAATAATAATAATAATAATAATAATAATAATTGTAATAATGATCATAAAAATAATAATGGTAATAATTATTAATTATAATAATAATTAAAATAATAATAATAATGATAATAATAATAATATTGATAATTATGATAATCATTTTGACTTTTTTTCCACACCACCTCTGGGGTAAAAGTCATAGGCGCGTTTTTTTTATAGAGGTATCCCCTGTAGGCCTAATCCTCTCTGGTGCTTACTCAGATAACTCGTCGTCTGAGCTCTCTTCGATGTTGACAACGAATGACTCCACAAATCTCTCAACCGCTATGTCTTGTCTTGCATCTTGTTCTTGAAGCTCTTCTGCATGCCTCACTGCCTGCTTCCAGTTTTCTGGTGTTATACTGTCGACAGCTTCTTCAACCAAAGGCTTCAGTTCAGCAGATTTGAAAGTGTTTTTCTTTGCAACGTAACACTTGACCTGAGCCCAGATGAGCTCAATCGGGTTATACTGACAGTGTTATGGGGCAGCCGTACAACCTTATGTCCTGCCTCTGCAGCAATAGCATCGATGACATAAGTTTTCTTGCCATTGCAGAGTTTCTTTGCAAGGTCATAGAGCTCCACCTTCAGCATGTCGTCCCGTGGTTGTGCTCCCTTCGCTATCAGCCACTCCTTAATGGCTTCTTTTCTCCATGCTGTAGTTGGGTTTCTTTCTAGATGAACAGAATGATAGGATGCATTGTCCATCACAATGACTGAGTTCTGGGGGATATTTGGGAGCAGCTTAGTCTCAAACCATTCTTGAAACACTGTAGCATTCATCTGCTTGTAGTCGCCGTCATTTTTCGCCTGGAAAATGTGCCTTGCATTCGGAACAAACCCTTCTTTGGTTCCTGCATGGACAATAATCAATCTGCTTCCTTTACCAGTAGGCGGGTTCACTCCTGTTGCTTTGTCAGAAGAGGTGTCAATCCAACATTTTCCGACAGTGTAGTTTTGATTTACCCATGTTTCATCAAGGTAAACATAGTTTTCAAATGACTGTTTGCACTGCCGCATTTGTCTTAAAAATCTGGTGCGAGTCAGTGCCACATCACTTCGCTCCATAAGGAACTTGCGGCCATCAATCTTCGAAAATTTAAATCCTATTTTCAATAATACTTTTCGAAGGGACTCGACGCTGCCTTTGTAGGATATTTTTTCCCGGAGAATCTCCGTGATTTTGGAAACTGTAGGGATTTCCTTCCTTTCATATAACTCCAAAACAGTTCTTCTCAGGACACACTGATCAAAATCATCGAAATTTGTCACTGTTGCCGGCTGAGTTTTTTTCGGTGAATGGAACACAGGCTTTTGATGTTCATCTTCTGTCTCCCATTGCTGGTTTAGTTTTGAGCAAATTCTTTTAACTGTACTTTGGCTTACTTTAGTGGCACTGGCTGTCCGAGCAAGAGCTTGCGTGACTGGCAGTAAAGGTCCTCGGTTGGCTTTCTCATCCAAGAAATATCGATTTACGTTGTAAATCACTTCCTTTGCTTGGCTGCGAAGACGAGCACTCTGAGGGGTGGCGGCGGCAGGTCTCTCCATGATGCAGGAACAATCAGGAATGACCGATTCATGTGGATAGGAAGAGTGGAGGAAGCAGGGCATTAATCCGACTCCACCCATTCCCCTCACATCCAGCTCCTAATCTCATTCCACACCTTGTTTCAGGCAGGGGATTAAAAAGGTGTGGCAGGCACCAGGTGCGAAGAGGACTCCAAGTGGGGTGTGGTCACCCCTGCACAAAAAAAGAGAGAGAGAGAGAGAGAGAGAGAGAGAGAGAGAGAGAGAGAGAGAGAGAGAGAGAGAGAGAGAGAGAGAGAATGTTGCCCTATCTGCACTTTATGTATTTTGTCAATTGGAATGTTAATGGACAAGGACACACACACACACACACACACACACACACACACACACACACACACACACACACACACACTTAATTTTTTTATTTTGTGTTTTTTCTTATTTAATCTATTTTTTCTTTTTTTTTCCCTTAATGATTATCTTCTGTCCTTTGCTTTTTATTTGATTTGTTTTGTCTCTTTCATGTGTCTTTCTTTCTTTTTCTTTCTTTCTTTATCTTCTTATTTCTTCTTTCTCATTAAATTTATTCCTCATTTTTTATCCTCTTTCTCTTTCGTTTCTTTTTTTTCTTCTATTCTCTTCCTTTCTTCCTCCCCATTTTCGTCAATTCTTTGTTTTTTCCTTTGTTTTTTACTGTTTTTTTTTTGTTAACTTGTATCTTCCCTTTATCACATTCCTCTTTTTTCCTCTCTGTTTCTATTCTTGTTTTCTTTCCCATCTCCTTCCTTCTCTTCCCACCTTTCTCCTCCTTCTTTCCCTGACAGTTCGGCCTGTCCTTCACAATGGGATAATCCCCTCGTCTCCTCCCTTCTTCCCCCTCCTTGACCCGCCAGCCAGGTGACCCATGTGCTGCGTGGGCCGGCAGCGTCGCAGAGCTGAGGTGTCACATCCAATAAAAAAGCATAATGGTCATTTGCTTTTAGAACAAACACCTTGACGATTACAAACGTATACAGCTTTGTTGTTGCATTTAGTATTTACGACATACTTCATTGATGCTTAACAAAGCGAGAAACACTTGGCCATCACCGTGGTGGGCACCTGAGCGGCAACGCTGGAGGAGTTCCTCAGCCGCGCCGGAGAGACCAGAAAGGCTTTTTTATAGTATAGCAAAACTAGAAGCGGTTCTGCTTAAACTCAGAGGCGCTGGCCTTAAGGCCAAGCTGACTAAATGTGAATTTTTAA
>NW_026111220.1:12500-23359 GCF_024679095.1 Eriocheir sinensis | reverse complement strand
AATAATAATAATAATAATAATAATATGAGAGAGAGAGAGAGAGAGAGAAGAGAGAGAGAAGGGAAGGAAGGGAAGGGTGGGGAAGGAAGGGAGGTGGAAGAAGGGGACTGGTTGCCATGTGGTCTCCATGACAACAGGGGGAGAGAGAGAGAGAGAGAGAGAGAGAGGGGGGGTTAAGATGTATGAATCAGATTTATAAATATTTTTCTCTCTCTCTCTCTCTCTCTCTCTCTCTCTCTCTCTCTCTCTCTCTCTCTCATTCGATCATACTTCTCATTCATATAATTAACTTTTATTTATGATTTCTTTCTTTTCCTTTCCTCCTTTTCAACTTTTCTCTTCCTTCCCTCCCTCCTTCCTTCCTTCCTTTATTCTCTCTTCCACTCTTCCTTCTCCCATTCCGTTCCTATCTCCTTTCCTCTCCTCCTTCCTTCCTTTCCTTATCCAATCTTTTCTCCCTTAAATCATGTTCCTTTTCTTCTTTCTTTCTTTCTTCCTCTCTTTCTTTCTCCTCTATTCAATTATACTTTTTTTTTTGCATCTTTTTTTCCTTTCCTTCCTTCATTCCTTCCTCTCTCTCTCTCTCTCTCTCTCTCTCTCTCTCTCTCTCTCTCTCACACACACACACACACCATTCCATTACATCTCCTCCTCCTCCACCTCCTCCACCTCCTCCTCCACACCATTTACCTCCACCTATCAATTTCAGTCCCCTCCACCTCCTGCACCACCATTCATCACCACCACAACACCGCTAACACCACCCTTCAACACCACTCCTATTATAATTATCTGAGTCCTTACCTTCCCCCTACATCACCACCACCATCATCACCACCACGACAATCACCTCCACCTCCAAACAACACCATTTGTACCTCCACCTCCACCGCCCATTCCCACCTCCAATCTGTCTACCCACCACCACCACCACCACCTTCATCACCACTCCATCATCACCACAACAATGAAAACCAGATTCCACCTTAATATCAACGCCACTGTCATCACCAAATCAGCTTCATCACCACAAAAACAGCATTACCAACACTACCGTCACCTCCCACCACCACCACCACCACCACCACCACATTCATCACCACTCCATCATCACCACAACAATGAAACCAGATTCCACCATAGCATCAACACCACTATCATCACCAAATCAGCTTCATCACCACAAAAACAGCATTACCAACACCACCGTCACCTCCCACCACCACCACCACCACCATCACCACTTCAACACCACCACCACCATCACCACCTTCATCACCACAACAATGAAAAGCAGATTCCACCATAACATCAACACCACTATCATCACCAAATCAGCTTCATCACCACAAAAACAGCATTACCAACACTACCGTCACCTTCCACCACCACCACCACCACCATCACCACCTTCATCACCATTCCATCATCACCACAACAATGAAAACCAGATTCCACCATAACATCAACACCACTGTCATCACCAAATCAGCTTCATCACCACAAAAACAGCATTACCAACACCAAATCACTCCACCACCACCACCACCACCATCACCACCTTCATCACCACTCAATCATCACCACAACAATGAAAAGCAGATTCCACCATAACATCAACACCACTATCATCACCAAATCAGCTTCATCACCATAAAAACAGCATTACCAACACCACCGTCACCTCCCACCACCACCACCACCACCATCACCACTTCAACACCACCACCACCATCACCACCTTCATCACCACTCCATCATCACCACAACAATGAAAAGCAGATTCCACCATAACATCAACACCACTATCATCACCAAATCAGCTTCATCACCACAAAAACAGCATTACCAACACCACCGTCACCTCCCACCACCACCACCAGTTCAACACCACCACCACCACCACCTTCATCACCATTCCATCATCACAACAACAATGAAACCAGATTCCACCATAGCATCAACACCACTATCATCACCAAATCAGCTTCATCACCACAAAAACAGCATTACCAACACCACCGTCACCTCCCACCACCACCACCACTTCGTCACCGCCACGTCACCGTTACGTAAAAGTTGCATCATCACCAAACTCCTCCTCCTCCTCCTCCTCTTCCTCCTCCTAATACCACCACCAGATGTCTCTTCCTCAACTCCCTTCTTCCCTATTATTATTATTATTATTATTATTATTATTATTATTATTATTATTATATGCTAATTTATCTTTTAACTTATAGAAGCATTTACAGAAGAATGATTAAGAGGAGGAGGAGGAGGAGGAGGAGGAGGAGGAGGAGGAAGGAAAGAAATAAGATCAAGATGATGAAGTAATAATATAAACGATGATAGAAAGACGGAGGAGGAGGAGGAGGAGGAGGAGGAGGAGGAAGATGAGGAGGAGAAGGAGGTAAATGAAGAGAAGGAAAAGAAGCTAACAGGAATATTAAAATGAAAAAAAAAATATTGATAATGAGAAGGAATTAGAGGAGGAATCAGAGAAGAGGAGGAGGAGGAGGAAGAAGATGAGGAGGAGGAGTAGGAGGTAAATGAAGAGAAGGAAAAGAAGCTAACAGGAATATTAAAATGAAAAAAAAATATTGATAATGAGAAGGAATTAGAGGAGGAATCAGAGAGAGGAGGAGGAGGAGGAGGAGGAGGAGGAGGATATATTATACACCGGAAATGAGATAAAAAAAAAATTGTCGTTGAGGAATAAACAATGAAGAAAATGACTGGTGATTAACATTAGAGAGAGAGAGAGAGAGAGAGAGGACGTGAAACCGCTACATGAGTTTCCGGTTGAAGGTACAGGTAGGTATGACTCTCTCTCTCTCTCTCTCTCTCTCTCTCTCTCTCTCTCTCTCTCTCTCTCTCTCTCTCTCTCTGTCTCTCTCTCTCTCTCTCTCTCTCTCTCTCTCTCTCTCTCTCTCTCTCTCTCTCTCTCTCTCTCTCTCTCTCTCAGGTGATAAATCAAAGTCTTAATTAATTTCACTCGACACCTTCCTTACCTGGAGGAGGAGGAGGAGGAGGTGGAGGAGGAGGAGGAGGAGGAAATGAAGGTGAGAAATTAAAAAGATTGGAAGTAAGAAGAAGAAATAGGAGGAGGAGGAAATCTACTACTGAGTGATATAGGAATGTGGAGGAAAAAAAGGGAGGAGGAGGAACACAAAGCAACATAAAAAAAGAACAAACAACAGCAGACCTGATGGTCCTTACGAGGCTGTTTGTGACAAGTACACTAACTATCTAATTAAAGGTTTAAGATGAAGGACAGCAAAGGCGAAGAGAAGGAGGAGGAGGAGGAGGAGGAAACCAGTATTGAGAGGGAAGAGGAGGAGGAGGAGGAGGAGGAGGAGTTTCTTCCTTCCTCCTCCTCCTTCTCCTTTGTCTTTTCCTTTATCAACATCACATCCTCCTCCCCCCCACTCTCTCTCTCTCTCTCTCTCTCTCTCTCTCTCTCTCTCTCTCTCTCTCTCTCTCTCTCTCTCTCTCACATGATGATTGATGAGAGAGTTAGAGAGAGAGAGAGAGAGAGAGAGAGAGAGAGAGAGAGAGAGAGAGAGAGAGAGAGAGAGAGAATAAGAATGGGAAAAAAATGCAGGAATATGTACGGTGAAGTAAGGTTTGGAGGAGGAGGAGGAGGAGGAGGAGAAGAAAAGAAGACAAAAGATGAAATAAGAAAATAAAGAACAAGAAGAACGAAATAAAATGAATGGAAGAAAAAAAAATTGAGAAAAATGAAAATGTGAAAAAGGAGGAGAAAGAAGAAGAAGAACAACAACAACAACAACAACAATAACAACAAAATTATACAAAATAAATAAATAAATAAAAATCTCAGGTGTTTATTTATGTCCAGGTGAGTTAACTACCTGTCGAGGCCCATTACAGGCTTGTTATGCCCCCGCTGAACACCTGCCGAACACACACACACACACACACACACACACACACACACACACACACACACACACACTAGAAGAAGAAGAGGAAGAAGAGGAGGAGTGGGAGAAGGAGGATGGAGAAGAAATGATAATGATGAAGAAGAGGAAGAAGATAAAGGAGAAGAAGAAGAAGAAGAGGAAGAAGATAAAGGAGAAGAGGAAGAAGAAGATGAAGAAGAAGAAGAGGAAGAAGAGGAAGAAGATAAAGGAGAAGAAGAAGAGGAAGAAGAATATGAAGAAGAAGAAGAAGAAGAAGAAGAAGAAGAAAAAGAAGAGGAAGAAGATAAAGGAGAAAGGAAGGAGGAAAAAAAAGCAAAAAAAAAAAAAAGAAGAAAAAGAAGAAAAAGTCGAAATCTAGTTAGTAGTTAATTAATGACAAACAAAAACAAAAAATTAACAACACATACAACAAGGTCAATTACATATTCCCTAACAAACAAAGACAGACTTAAAACACACAAAAACAAACTTACAAACAAACAGCAACACACACACACACACACACACACACACACACACACACACACACACACACACACACTAACTTACACACAGAACAAAGCCACAACACAACACACTCCCTTACAGCGAACATTACCGTTGGCTGGAGCGAGCGCGGGGGCGGGCGAGCACCTTTCCCCGCCGCGTCTCCCCTCCCAGGCGGGCAGGTGAGGCAACTTACCTGCGGGAAGAAAGACTCATTAGCAAGGTGCACAGGTGGCTGGGAAGCGCTCTCTCTCTCTCTCTCTCTCTCTCTCTCTCTCTCTCTCTCTCTCTCTCTCTCTCTCTCTGTATGTATATATGTAAATCTAAGTAAATTTATCTATATATCTATGTAGATCTCTCTCTCTCTCTCTCTCTCTCTCTCTCTCTCTCTCTCTCTCTCTCTCTCTCTCTCTCTCTCTCTCGGTGGCAGGATGGAAGGTAACTCAAGCAAGGGTGGAAAAATAAAAAGACACAGAGAACTTACGATAAAAGTAAAGCGGCTGTCAACTTTTTTGCCAACACCTTTACATCGACCCTCCCCCCCCCCTTTGCGTCATGTTATCGCATAGGCCTAATCAAAATATAAAAAATAGAGAATAGGAAATAAAAAACGAAATAGGAGTAACAGAAATAAAACTACGGTGAAAAAAAAATACAATAGGAAACACGCAAAACAATACCATAGTGAAAACAGTAACGCGGGAAGATGAAAATTATCGAAAAACGGATGCGATTTTTTCTGTTCATTTTTTCTACTTAATACTTTAACCACAGATTAATATATAAGTAAATAAAGTGTACACACAGCCTAAGAAATACATGTGACCACTTGAGGCGAACTTTTGCGGTGGGTTTTAGAACTACGCCTCAAGAATAAGGACTAGCAGCTGTAATAGTAGTAGTAGTAGTAGTAGTAGTAGTAGTAGTAGTAGTAGTAGTAGTAGTTTGTGAAAGGATATGAGAAAAGATACCTCTCACAACGCAATTCTAATGGAGGAGGCCCGTAGTAGTAGTAGTAATAGTAGTAGTAGTTGTAGCAGTAGTAGTAGTAGTAGTAGTAGTAGTAGTAGTAGTAGTAGTAGTATGACGTAATGACCCACCTACCGCAATAATACTGTCAGACTTCAGGTAATCTCTCTCTCTCTCTCTCTCTCTCTCTCTCTCTCTCTCACATTTTTCTCTTACCTGTCCCTAAAGCTCTGTGTTGCTTGGCGCCATCTGTGGGGAGAGAACGTAATACTTAGCACCCATGTTAATATTATCATTATTGTTGTTGTTGTTTTGCTTCCCTCAACACAACCTTTCCTTCTTCCCCTTTCAGAATATTACAGAAACAAAACTAACACTCCCTCCGCCACTAACCACCTTTTTAAATTCCTCCTCCCCACCTCGACCTTTACCTCCTCCTCCTCCTCCTCCTCCTCCCCCACCGCCTACTCTTCCTCTTCCTCCTCCTCCTCCTCCTCCTCCTTATCGTATCTTTTCGTATGCTCCTCGTCATCTTTATTCTTCTCCTTCTCCTCCTTCTTCTCTTCGTTCTTATAATCATCTTCCTTCTTGTCTTTCTTCTCTTCCTACTCCTCCTCCTCCTCCTCCTCCTCCTCGTCCTTCTTAACCTTTTCCTCCCTACTCCTTCTCCTCCTTCTCCTACCACCCCATTCCCCCCACCCTCCACAGCCAG
The DNA here is from genome assembly GCF_024679095.1 of Eriocheir sinensis. Lineage (NCBI taxonomy): Eukaryota > Metazoa > Arthropoda > Malacostraca > Decapoda > Varunidae > Eriocheir > Eriocheir sinensis. The sequence continues at coordinate 17,242 of NW_026111220.1, read as the reverse complement.
CACAGCTCCTCAGGTCTCAGGCAACACGATTCGGTGCCTCAGTGAGCGGACGCAGCTGGCGGTGTGGAAGAACGTGGGTGCCGGGAACAACTCTCGCGTCATGCATGTGAGTTAACAGTTCTTCGGGTCTCACTCTACAATAGTTACCTCTGCATTCTTTGTCTCTACTGTCTCCTATCTGTACCACTGCTTGATTTTTTCTTGTTTATTTTAGATTATGACATGCTATGCTATCGCTTGAATGTTTTTTTTAGTATGACATGATATTTGTGTTATTGCTTGAATTTTTTTTTTTTTTTTTTTTGTTTGAGGAGATGAAGGGAAGGAAAGTCAGGTCTCTCTCTCATTTATGTTATTGCTTGAATGGTTGTTGTTTTTTTCATTTTTTTGAGGAGATGAAGGAAAGGAAAGTCAGGTCTCTCTCTCTCTCTCTCTCTCTCTGATGCTTGTCTTATCTATATTAACGCGTGAATGTTTTTTTTTTTTTTACTAATGTTGTAGTGTGACTAATTAATGCTATCTGTTCATATTATCGCTTATTTGTATTTTCTATCGGCTCCAACAAGAACTATTTCCAAAGGTCACAAAAGAGATTAGTCGTGTTCTCATCAGTGGGTTCTTCTTCTATATCATCAGACGCTTTCGGCTCTCACAACAACTATAGCAAAGGGCGCCAGGGAGCCTATAGTCGGTTCCTCGAGAGCTATCGGGCCAAATCCTTCAGGGGTGGACTCGCGTACTTGGCATCATTGCTTGGGTGACAGTCTCTGCGTCGCTCATTGGCTGTTGTTTACTAGATCCAACCTGACGTGACATGGCCTACTATCTCTTGTTCTCTGCTACCTCTTTGAATCAGTACCGTTACCCAAGCAATGATACCAAGTCCGCGAGTCCACCCCTGAAGGATTAGGCCCACCAGCTCCCGTGGAACCGACAAAAGTTGCGTTCTCATGAGTGTGTTTTTATTCACATTTATGGGGCAAAGCTTTCTCATACTATCACTAGGCTCATATAACTACCCAACACGGAAATACATGGCTACTTTTTAATTTTGTGGGATTGGCGAGTAGCGGGTTTTTATTTTGTACTCTTTTTGTTGCCCTTGAGCCGCATCCTTTAATGTAAAAAAAAATAATAATAATAATTTATAACAGGCAAATAACCACTAGTGAAGCCTTGTCAAATGTGGGTATGTAAGCCCTCCCAAAAAAAAAAAAAATGTTTCAAAATATGGATACTAATATTAACCTCCTCTAAAGAACTTGTGCTCTCTATATCTGCCTGTTTACATATCTACAAAAATCTGTCTACTATAAAAAAGGTATCCTCACTTACCTGTTTACCTGTCTATCGATCTATTTATCAGTCATCTATCTTTTTATCTATCTATCTATTTAGTTATATCTATCAGTACTTAAAAAAAAACAACCCTCACGCAGTTACAAAATAAACGCCCTATATTAAAAAAAAAAACAGTTATTACCACCTAAAAAAAAAAAAAAAACGGCTGCTTTTAAACTATTTTCCGCGTTCATTGGATTCCACATACTTGATTTCTATTTTTTTTTTACTTAACATACTAGCGCCATACTATTCCCATTACCATTACTTCTCATTGCTATTTTTTCCTTGCCATACAAGCGCCATACTATTACCATGACCATTGCTTCTCATTGCTGTTTTTTTCCTGGCATACTTTCTTCGTGCTATTTCGAGGAGACAGAAATCTAAATGTTGGAAGTAGTGACCATTTTCAACAGCATAGCGGTGGTTCATGGTAAGCTTCTGTATAGGGAACGGCGTCTGGTTAGTGACTGTTATCGTTGGCACTGACCTCAAGGGGTTTGTTTTATGGTGGGCAATAGGTTTAGTGACTTAATTAATTTGCTTTATTTTTTCTTTACTTTGTTTCTCTCTCTTGCTTGCTTGGTTGTTTGCTTGGTTGGTACTGTCCTTTGTTAACCTTCTATAATAGTCATTCATTTGTTATTTGGTAGTTTTTTTTTTTTATTTAGTCTTTATTTCACTCATATTTGAACTCAACACACTCACTCACTCTCTATCTTCGTTCTTGTATCATTCATTCATTCACTCACTCACTCACTCACTCACTCAAAACAACTCGCTTACTCACTCTCCTTTTTGTCCATATCTTATTTCCTCATTCACTCACTCACTCATTCATTTACTTATAACAACAACTCGCTCACTCACTCTCTTTTTTGTCCTTATCTTATTTCCTCACTCACTCACTCACTCACTCAAAACAACTCGCTCACTCACCCTCCTTTTTGTTCTTATCTTATTTCCTCTCACTCACTCACTCACTCGCTCACTCACTCGCTCTCCGTTCGTTCCTTTCCTCATTTTTCTCGTTCTTTATCCGCCACTCTCTCACATTTCACTCACTCGCTCAATCACTCACTCTTAATCTCCTCTCAAGTCATATACTCTCCTGTCTGTCTGTCTGTCTATCCCTCTCCCTCTCCCTCTCTCTCTCTCTCTCTCACATCATCGGCTCCTCCCTCCAGTCTTCCTTCTCTCCCGCCACTGAATAGGGAATGGAGAGAATGGAGGTATTTTTCTCTCCATTTTCCTAACCGGCGCCACGGTACCCCTCATCGGCCGCCCCTTTCACCCTCACACGAAGGAGGAGGAGGAGGAGGAGGAGGAGCAGAGAGGGACAAGACCAAGATCCGTGCCAGAATGACCCCTCCTTCCTTCCTCCTCCTCCTCCTCTCCCTCCTCCTCCTGAATGCAGTCTTGGCTTTCTGAACAACGATTTAGATATCCTGATGACATCTATACCTTGGGGGGAGGGGGGGGGTGAAGGGAGGAAGAGGAGGAGGAAAAGAGGAAGGGAAGGAAGGTCTCTCTCTCTCTCTCTCTCTCTCTCTCTCTCTCTCTCTCTCCTCTCTCTCCTCTCTCTCTCTCCTTCCTCCCTCCTTTCTTCCTATTCTCCCTCCCTCCTTCTCTCCCTCCCTCCTTTCAACCATTTTCCACCAGTCACATCTCTCCTTCCCTCGACCGCTTTCCTTCATTCCTTCCGTCCTTCCTTCCTTCCTTCCTTCCTTCCTTCCTCTGGGTTGGTGTAGAGCAGATTGGCTACTGACTTGATCAAACGCCTCCTCCTCCTCCTCCTCCTTCCCTCCTCCTCCTCGTCCTCCTTCTCCTCCTCCTCCTCCTCCTCTTCATCCTCTTAACCCTTCGCTTCTCCCTGACCTCCACCAATCTTCACCATCTTCCCCTGTTTTAAATGCCTTCCTCCTCCTCCTCCTCCTCCTCCTCCTCCTCCTCCACCTCAGCGGCAGCAGCCACAACAGCGTCGGCCACTCCTCTTAACGCTCTCCCCTTCTCCTCCGCCTCCTCCTCGTCCTCTTCTTCCACTTCCTACACAACTTTCTTCCCTCCGATCCCTCCACTTCCTTTCCCTCCTCCACCCCTATATCTCCACCATCTCCACCTCTTTGAAAACCCACAACACAACCCTTCACCACTAGCAATTAACATCCACCTTCTTCATATTCCACCATTACAACCACAGTACCACCACCACCACCACCTCCATCTCTACCTACCCTCCCTCCACCTCCTTCCACATCTCAACCACTATGTTATCACTACCACCCGCATTTTACGTCTTAACATCCCCTTCCTCCACCTCCTTCACCGCCTCCTCTAGTACCACATCCACCCCCAACCATACTCCACATCCACTCTACTCGCTCTCAACCATTTACACTTACCAACCAGCAACCACTTCACCACATCTTAACATCCCCTTCCTCCACCTTCTTCACCGCCTCCTTCAGTACCACATCCACCCCAACCACAATCTACATCCACTCCACTGCCTCTCAACCATGTACAATTCCTAACCAGTCACCACTTCACCACATCTTAACATCCCCTTCCTCCACCTTCTTCACCGCCTCCTTCAGTACCACATCCACCCCAACCACAATCTACATCCACTCCACTGCCTCTCAACCATATACACTTCCTAACCAGTCACCACTTCACCACATCTTAACATCCACTTCCTCCCCCTTCACCGCCTCCTTCCCCCCCTCCCTCAGTACGTGTTTGAGCCGGTGGCAGGGCGCGGGGGGACGGCCAGCTCTGTTCTACACCTTCACCGCATGATTCTACGCAACGGGAACCTGGAGAAGCTGGACATCTACGACATTAGCAGGGACGAGTTCAGAAACCTACGATCAACCTATACCTTCTCCCTCTTCGGCGGCACGACCAACAGTGAGTGGAGGGGTGGATGCAGGGGTGGAGGGAGGTGGTATGGGGGAGGTGAGGGAGGGATGGAAGTGTATGGTAGGGAGGGAGGAAGAGGAGGGGGAGACAGGAGGACTTGGAAAACGGGAGAGAGTGAGAAGGAGGTAGGGAGGATGGGAGGGAGGGAAGGGATAGAAGGATGGAAGATTGGAGGAGATATGGAAAAGGAGGGAAGGCAGGGAAGGAGGGAGGGAGGAGTGGAAGATTGAAGGGGATATAAAAAAAAAGGAGGGAAGACAGGAAGGCAGGGGAGGTGGAAGAATGGAAGGAAGGGAGGAGAGGTGGAAGACTATATAGGAGAGTGAAAATGAGGAAGGCAGGGAAGGAGGGTGGGAGAGTGGAAGGAAGGATAGAAGGGATGGAAAGTGGGTGTGATAATGAAGGAGGTAGGGGGAGGAAGTAAAGAGGGAGGGGTGGATGAGTGGAAAAGAGGGATGGAGGGGTGAAAGAGT
>NW_026111220.1:0-10000 GCF_024679095.1 Eriocheir sinensis | reverse complement strand
ACATAGACAAGAGTTTTTCGGCCCCAACGAGAGGAGGCTGCCTGCTGTAGTAGTAACCTAGGCTACTTGACTCCCACGAATCTTTACCGCTAGTCTTGTAGGTAGAGAGAACACGGACCCGGGCCCCCCCCCCTCCCCTCTCTCCACCCTCCCCCCTATCTAGGACACACTACCCCCCACCCTCCCCCACCAACAAGACCTGACACAAGCCAACGTATGAACTTGTTAGAGGGAGCGTGTGTGTCCTCAGAGCAGAGATTACATTGAGGTCAGGTACGCAAAAAAAAAGTTCAGTTCAGGTACGCAAAAAAAAATGTTCAGTTCAGGTACGCAAAAAAAAAATGTTCAGTTCTGTTCAGTTGCGTAGATCAGAGGAAGAAAATTTTACGCCAGAGATTACATTGAGTTCAGGTATGGAAAAAAATTATCCCTTGTCAAAATCAATCCTCAATGATCATGTTTGATTTCTTATATCTCAGGAAAACTAAGTCATTCAAGAAAACGCTCGTTCACTACTTAATCAACCGTTCTCCTGTTGCCATATATATACTCTCCTAACATTAAAACCTCCTGGAAGACCATAGGAAAGAATGTAGAGGTCAAAACAACTGTGAAAATAAGACTGGGGGAACTCACGCGGCGACGGGCGGTGGAGTAGCCTAATCAGTCCCGCGGTAGCCAAAACCCGCGGCTCACCACACCTAAAATCCAACAGCCTCCCCCAACCCCAGATGAAGAGCACTAAAAGACAGGTGGATATACATGAACCTCAATATTGGAGTTTTTTACACAGATAACAGCACTTGACTTACTTCCTCAGTCTTGGGAAGTGACTAATAACTCATAGTGTTGCCCTGCGACTAGGAAAACTCCAGACAGAGGGACCACTCAGCACCGTTTTGAGAGTTCCCGCTTCTTCCATATTTGCACATATTCTCATTCCTGACATGCGTACTAACTGGTAGGGTGCGTGCAGACTGGCGGACACACACCCTCCCAAACACATACACGGGATTTATCTTTGCACACACGAGTCGGAAGAGGAAGTTTTCTGTGCCACACGCTAACATAACTTCCGGGTGAACGAAGGAACTCTTCATCAACAGCGAGGAGTTCCGGTATTGTCCACTCCGGCGCGTCCGACAAAACACTGATCGCAAGACGGCAACAGCAGCAGCTCAGTCACGTCAGTTCCTTTAGCCTATGTTTGCTACGACACGTTTTCTTTGACATACTTCTGGTCTTATGAGAAAAAATGGGATCAGATAAACTTTTTAATCACAAACATCATATAATCACACTGTGCTGCCTGGGGGTTGGGATGGCATGTTCCTCCCTTCTCCTTTGTTGTTTACTTGCAACAATAAACTATCAATCAATCAACCAATCAATCATAACTGGTAGATAATGATCGAAAGAATGATATCGCAGCGGCCCTATTCAAGCTGTCACGATAAACGAGTTGTGAGTAAAGGAAGGAATGGTTGGTTGGTGGATACAATGAGAGACGAAACGCTTGGTCTTAGTCTTGGCTTGGAAGTAGGTTAGGTTAGGTTAGGGTCGGTTAGGTATGTGTGTGGACGCAAATGTCTAACCTAACCTAACCTACTCCATCCAAGACCGAGAGTTTCGACCATCCCTGCATCCATTTTAGCACAGGTCGTAAGGGAACCAAGCTGCTGCCGTCACGTGATCACTGCTAGAAGGGATACAACAATGGACAAAACGCTTGGTCTTAAATCTTGGTATTGGTCTAGGGAAGTAGGTTAGATTTCTATGTGGACGCAAATATCTAACCTAACTTAACCTGCTCGATCATTGTTGCATCCCTTGTAGCCCTGGTCGTAAAGAAACAAAGCTGCTGCCGTTGGGTGATCAGTACTTTTGACAGAGACGCTGGAACTGCAATATAAGTTCACAATATGAGACCCCATGACTGGAGACCTGACCAGTGATGTCTCGTGATGACTGATGACGAGCGAGTGCGTGGGGGAGTAACTTTTTATGTGTCTAGGGCATGGAGAGGTCGCCTACCAAACATGTAACATAAGAACGACAGATGCCGCCAATCAAGTGTCGTCCTGTCGTCCAGCATATATACACAGCGGTGACCTTGACTGAGTTCGCCGTCGTCGTCGTTCTCGCATTCAACTCTCCCGCGGGATGCTTGTTCCAGCGCCCGACAACTCGAGTAAATAAGTTTTTCGTTTTTTCTTCTCTTCTGCCAGTGTCGGTGTCGTCTCGTTTCTCGCTTTAGTTGGCAGACCGCATTTCTCGTTCTCTCGCGCTGGTGGTTGTTGAGTTTGACGTGGAACTCGGAGTGATCATCGTTGTCAGTGTTGTTGTGCAGGTGTGTCAAAACCTGCGTCATGTATCCTTTTAGTCTTCTGTTTTTTGCTAAGGGATGAAGGGTGGAATGCTCTCCTTGTAAGCCCTGATATCCTCACTGATGGAGACGGTTGTGTGGGGCGAAGAAAGAGAAGGAGGAGGAGGAGGAGGAGGAGGAGCAGGAGGAGGAGGAGGAGTCAGTATGTACAATGATGGGAAGCCAAACAGTGATGTAGAAGCATGACTGAAGACAAACAATGTGTAAATATGGAGAAATAAAACAGAGAGGTGAATAGAAGAAAATGAACAAGACAATAGGAGGACGTTCGATAGTTTGGTGTTGTGATGAAATTACTAAGAATCAGATCAATTATTAGAAAAAAAATACGGAAAATTATGAAACTCGGACATAAAAAAGAGACGGACACAAACTTTCATGTGTTGTGCCAAGAGAAATAAAAATAATCTGAAAAGAACTGATAGACAAAGGAAAATTATGGACCCGAGTGGCATTAGTAATATATGAAAAAAGATTAAACATTTTAAGAAAGAAAAAAAATACAAAAGTATGTGAAAATTTTGACCAAGATACAGGAGAAAAAACATTCATCAAAGCTTATGAAAAATATATATTTATAAAAAGAAAAATATATGTAAATTGTACAATAGAGGAACAAAATACAACCAGAAAAAATAACGAAGGAAACTAAAAGACAGGTGTGGAAAAAGGTGGAAAGCGGATGTGAGTGGATGTGAAAGGATGTGGGAAGAATGTGAGTGATAAATAAAATAAAAAAATAAATAAAAACTAAATATTCTTAAAGTTCAGTGTGTAGCAAGGCCTGTAGAGGCAGGTGTAAGTGTCTTTTCCCTCTGTCTTTTCCTTACTTCGTTAGAGTACGACAAAACATCAAATCTGGGACAAGTGGAGTCTTGGCGCCGATAAGACCCTGGAGCCGGTGCGCGAAGAGGGGAGTGTGAAGGCCGCGTCACGGGCTTGCCGCGGAGGCGGGCGACAGACCTGCTGCGGCGCCACCCTCAGGAGGAGGCGCCCTCCGTGGCCAGCGGCTCTTCACAAGGAGAAGAGACCGGTGCTATTCACCCTTCGTGGACCCCCGTCTCCTATAAATCGACTTCAGCAACTGGGGCAGCTTTAAAACCGTCCCTGCACCCCGCATCTACACCCTACATCCGCCGTCTCGGTGTAGCCCTAACTACGAATCTGCAGGCCCGGGTTCGTATTTCGGACTGGACAGTCTGCGCGCAGCCCACCCACCTGTTCATCCTCTTTCTGGCTGGTCTATAAACGGATGTTTGGGCCAACCTGGGCAAGGAAAACTCTGGTAACCCGGATGTCACACTGACCTGGTCTTCTGGGCTCTTGCCCACCACAGGCGCCGACACAACGCGGAGCTACAGGTTATGTCCTCAACTGTGCCCATACCTTATACTCACACCCTGAAACCACTAGGTTGCTACCGTTCCAGCAATATGGCTACCACGTGTGCAGCGGCAACCACGGGTGAGGGCAACAACGACCATCAGCTGCCCCAGCCCCTCCACCTATACAGACCCCAGCGCCTCTTGCGACCCGCCAGGGCACCGCAATGAAGTTCCAAGCCCTGGCCTGGGTCCCACCTATGCAACGAACAAACGTGCCACCTCTGCCCCGCCCCACACCCGCCGGCTTGGCCTTCACACCTACGGTTACGCGATTTCGGAATGAAGATCGTTCTGGGGTTTGCTAAATTGCTGGAGGCAGCGCCGTGAGCCACCCCGTTCATCGCAAGAGTAGTAAAAGGTGTGACAAAACATCAAGGTAAAGTTGACGCTCTTGGCCGCTGCCTCCACCTTAAAAGCATCGCTCAAGAAGCCTCCCGGCCTCCCGCCTCCATGACGCCGCATCCACCTCCCAGCCACCACTGGTCAGAACCAAGACAAGCCGCTGCAAAGTTCTCCGCCACTGACTCTTCACAAAAAGAGGTCGACTACGACTCCAACGACTCCATCTCAGCCCTGCCTCCACCTCCCTGGCGAGATGAAACAACTCTGAGCGTGCAGCAGAACCACTGACTAAACTAAAACCCCGTGACACGCCCTGGCTGTGGGAAACCCTGCTGAAGAAGAAGAAGAAGAAGAAGAAGAAGAAGAAGAAGAAGAAGAAGAAGAAAACATGTATCTCAAAAAAAAAACTCAAATAACACTGAATTCTCACTCCCGGATACCACCGCCGAGGATTTGCACGCGTCTCCCTCCACCCCCGCCCCCTCCCCGTGGCTGTGGACTACTATTTGGACGACAGACTGGGCGGCACCGTCACCTGTGTCTCGCCGCCCACCTATCTTGGCTCTCCCGTCCCCGCCACCCTGACCCCCGAGGTGCTGACCACTCCTCGCCGCGGGACAGAAGGGATCAGCGGGAAATAAATGAGTGAGAGAAGGAAGCACGAAAGGATGTATAAAGGAAAGGAAAATATGGAGAGGAGGAAGGAAGGTAGAATGGAGATAAAGAAGAAAGGCAGGAAGTAAAAACGAGGGAGGAGTAAGTGTAAGAAAGGAAAGAGTAGAACGGGAGGGAAAAAAGGAGAAAAGGAAGGCAAGAAGGGAGGATAGAAGGAAAAGTAGACATGGCGGAGATTTTCCTTCAGAGGTGGACTTGCGGACTTGGCGTCATTGCTAGAGTGACGGTCTCCGCGCCGCTCATTGGCTGTTGTTTACTACAAAGACTTAGTTTACTAGATCTACGCTCCGGCAATTTTGTTTGCCATGACAGAGCCTACTATCTCTCGATCTCTGCTACCTCTTAAAATCAACACTATGTAGTTATTCTTATAATCGCTCTTCCTTATGGCTATTTATTAGTTTATTACCCACAAATATTAGAAACATATTTCAGGAATAATGATAGGACGGACGATGAAAGAAATGAGAAGGTTCTTGCCTTAGCCCAATGTTTCCGTTACGACTCCTTAGCATAAACACATTGTGACTAAGCCAGGCCTAAAATATACCAAGAAATCTTATAATAAATGAGTTCATTAGACTGAAGCCTAGCACTTTGTAGTAGTTAAAACTAGTAAAACGTCTAGATTCAACGTACAGTCGCTGGACATTGTCCGTTTACGTGTAGTTCTGACTTAGTTTTGTTATGAATGTCGTTTCAGATTAATTTATAATAGTTCAAAAGGCACATACTTATCAATAAATAATTGCAATAGTTTTTATCGGTGCAATCTGTTACCTTACAACTCACAAAGGTTTTGGTAGGAATACAAAGTCAATTTTATGTGCATCAGAACAAGTTAAGAATTGGCCAATGAGCGCGCAGTACAATCACCCATGCAATGATACCAAGTCCGCGAGTCCAACCCTGAAGGAAAATCTCCGCCAGCTCTCGTGGAACCGACTATAGTAAGGTAGCTAATAAAAAGTTTAAAAAAAAAAGTAAAATGTATAAGGAAGAGACAGACAGACAAGATCGTGAGGGAAAATAATGGAAAACAGAAAGGAAGGAGAGACGGAGGAAAAGAAGGTAGCAAAAAAAGTAAAAAAATAAATATAAAAGTAAATGTGTGAAGTAAACACAGACAGACAAGATCGGGAGGGAAAATAATGGATCAAAGAAAGGAATGAAGGAAAGAAAGGTGGAGGAAAAGAAGTAAGATAGCAAGCATAAGGTAAAAAGCATAGGTAAAATTTGTAAGGTAAATAATAAAAAGTAAAAAAAAAGTAAAATGAATAAGAGAGACAGACAGAAGAATGGGAGGGAAAATAATGGAGCAAAGAAAGGAAGGAAGGAAGGAAAGATGGAGGAAAAGATGTAAGATAGCAAATATAAGGTAAAAAGCATAGGTAAAATTTGTAAGGTAGCTAATGTATAAGGTAGAGACAGACAGAAGATTGGGAGGGAAAATAATGGAGCAAAGAAAGGAAGGAAGGAAGGAAAGATGGAGGAAATGATGTAAGATAGCAAATATAAGGTAAAAAGCATAGGTAAAATTTGTAAGGTAGCTAATGTATAAGGTAGAGACAGACAGAAGATTGGGAGGGAAAATAATGGAGAAAAGGAAGGAAGGAAGGATGGATGAAGGAAAAGAAGCATCCCAGAAGTAATCAGCACCTTGGCGGCCAGGTAACCAGAGACGAAAGAGCACAGACAAACGAGCAGCGAGATATAAATGATTTCGCCGCCCATCCCACCCCTCAAATGTTAGCAGTCTACGAACACGGGGACAGCCACAGGGGGGAGGGGGATGAGGAGGAAACCCGTGTGGAGGAAAGGGAGGAGGAGGAAAAGAAACCGGAAGAAGGAAGGATGAAAGCGAGAAGGAAAGAAAGGGGAAAGAGGGAGAGAGAGAGAAAAGAAGGGAAGAGAGAGACAGAGAAAAGAAGGGAAGAGAGAGACAGAGAAAAGAAGGGAAGAGAGAGAGAAAAGAAGGGAAGATGAAAGTGAGAAGGAAAGAAAGGGGAAAGAGGGAGAGAGAGAGAGAAAAGAAGAGAAAAGAAAGAGAGATGAAAAGAAGATGAAGAAAAGAAAGAAGAAAGAGAAGATAGAGAATCGTGCATACCTTCTATCTCCTCTGCAAAGTTTCCAGAGGGGGAGAATCATATGTTTTGGCGGGGTTTTATTTTTTTTATTTATTTATTTATTTTTTTTTTTGTGTGTGTGTGTGATATGCTTGATTGTGACTCTTGTTGATGAGACGAAAGAAAGAAAGACAGGAAAAACATGACAAAAGAGAAAACAACAACAGAAGGAAGTGAGAAATGACAAAATATATAAGAGAGGAAAATAAACATACAGATATTAGGAAAAAAAACAGCAGATTCTTGTTCAGGACACGAAAGAAAGAAAAGGCACAAGGAAAAGAGAAGAAGGGCAAGAAAGAAAAGACAAGGGAAAGAAGGAGAGGAGAGTAAACATACGGTATAGTAAAAAAAAAAAAAAAAGGCGAATAGATAGAAAGAAGAAATAGAAAAATAAGAGAAAATGAGAAAATTCGCTAATCCCTCGAATTTGAACCTTCCTAAAAATAATAATAAAAAGGAAATAAGTGAGAGAAGGAGAGAATAGACCGAAGAAAGTAGTGAATGAGGCAAATAATAATAAAAAAAAACAGAAACACAGAAGGAGGAGGCGAAGAAAAAATGGAGAAAAAAAGGAAAGAAGGAAGGAAAAAAATGAAAGTGACGAAATAAAGAATGAAAAATAACTTACTGTACATTTAGTTAGTTATTGTATCCATCAAGAATGAAGGTATTAAAAAGTTGTATGAGTCACCTCGATGTATTTTTATTTATTTTACTTAGTCTCTCTCTCTCTCTCTCTCTCTCTCTCTCTCTCTCTCTCTATCTATCTATCTATCTACTTATCTATCTATCTATCTATCTATTTCTATCTATCTATATATAAGCGAAGGGTAGAGGAGAGCAATAGATTTTTTTGTGTGTGTGTGTGTATATGTATCGTCCATGTGTGTGTGTGTGTGTGCGTGTGTTACCCTCCATCTAGTCAGTGTACTCAGCAGTCATTACTCAAAGGAACGAAGGAAAAGAAAAATATATCTATCTATAATTTTTAGGTTTTAGAGAGAAGAGAAAAAAAATTGTAAGCACCGAACACGATCAATAAATAAATACATGAATAAATAAATAAATAAATAGATAAAACTGATGTGTGTGTGTATCCCATTTTCTATGCGCTTGATTCCACTTCCCGTTTTCTTTGTACTAAATATATACGTTTTCTTTGTCAATGCACACTCTAGGGATTATATTTATTCATGTAATTATTTTTCTTCTCTTATTCCTCTTTACTAGCTTTTGTTTTTGCAGTTTCTTCTCTCTCTTCCTCTTTCTTTCTCTCGCTCTTTCCCTCACACACACACACACACACACACACACACACACACACACACACACACACACACACACACACACACACACACACAGCAAATTATATTCCTTTTGTAAGAAGACACAAGAACCTTTGCCGTGACAATAAACTGAGTAAAATATATAAACGTAATAATGTTTTTCCTTTCCACTTACCCCATTCTCCCTTATGGCGGAGGAGGAGGAGGAGGAGGAGGAGGAGGAGGAGGAGGGAGGAGAAAGATGAGGAGGAACAATGGGAGGAGAAATAGGAGTAACCGTGGAGGAAAAGGAGAAAGGCAACAGAAGGATAAGAATAAAAGAAATAAATAAAGAGAAAGAAAGAAAATAAGAAGCTGGTTTATACTTTCCCTTCCTCAACTAATGTCTTTTGAGCCACTGATCACGCTCCTCCTCCTCCTCCTCCTCCTCCGTCGTATTACACTTCTTTTGCCATCACTGAATTGATCATGTCTAGACTACTTCATTTTATTTATAGAGGAGGAGGAGGAGGAAGAGGAGGAAAAGAGATGGTAAATGTGGCGAGATTGCAGCAGTATTCTCTCTCTCTCTCTCTCTCTCTCTCTCTCTCTCTCTCTCTCTCTCTCTCTCTCTCTCTCTCTCTCTCTCTCAACCAGTCAGTCGGTCAGTTAGCCAGTTATTCAGATAAGTAGTCAGTCAGTCAGTCAATCAGTCAGTCAGTCAATCAGTCAGTCAGTAGGTCACCCAATCAGTCAGTTAGTCAATTAGTCAATCAGTCAGTCAGTCAGTCAACCAGTAACTCACCCAATTACTCCCTAACAAATTAATTAATTCAACTATAGTTAGTCAACCATCTTTCAATCATTCAGATGACTGCGTAAATGACTTTCTGCATTCATGACTCACTGACTCACATTAATGATTGACTGACTCACATGAAAGAAAGAGAACAGGCCAGGAATTGAGTCAGTCAAGAAATCAACCATTCAGTCAGTCAGATCAGTAAAAAGTCATGCACTCAGCTAGTTGATTAGTATGTCCGTTCGTCTGTCAGTCATTCAGTCATGCAATCAGTCTTTCAGCCAATCAGACAGTTTTATCTATGACATACATGTTTAAGATAAGTGGACCAATATTAAGAAGAAGAAGAAGAAGAAGAAGAAGAAGAAGAAAACGAAGAAGAAAACGAAGAAGAAGAAGAAAATGTTGAAAATGAAGAAGAAAACGAAGAAAACAATAAATATGATGATGATAACAGTACATTGACTTGGACACAATCACAAACACAAAACACAAAAAACAACTTCTTGGTAACTGTCAAATTCGTGAATAAAACCTGAATTACTAACGACTTTATATTAATCTTCCCCGCAACGCATCCACTGTAGAAATAGTAATAATGGCAGTAGAAGTAGCAATAGTAGTAGTAGTAGTAGTAGTAGTAGTAGTAGTAGTAGTAGTAGTAGTAGTAGTAGTAGTAGTAGTAGTAGTAGTAGTAGTGTATTGTAGTAAAAGAATTAAAGAGAAAAATCACCACCATCACCACCACCATCACCACCATCCCAACCACCACCACCACCACAACAACAACTACAAAAACAACAAAAACATGAGCAATCGGTCACCACGGCTATATAACATCTCGAGAGGGGAAGAGAATGAGAGTAGGAAGATGAGACAGCGAGGATGGAGATGAAGGAGAAAGGAAGGGAAGAGGAAGGGAGGAAGGAGAGAAGGGGGTAAGTGAGGGGGTCTTGGTCATCTCCTCAAGACGCCCCTCATCTCCCCTCTTTCCCCTCCGTCCGCGGGTGATAGTC
>NW_026111219.1:0-23438 GCF_024679095.1 Eriocheir sinensis | reverse complement strand
GTACAGACAACTTCAAATTATTATTATTATTATTATTATTATTATTATTATTATTATTATTATTATTATTATTATTATTATTTTGCTCTACTCACCTAAAAAAGAACAAAAATTCCAGCCTTTAGCATTATAACAGACGTATTGTTTACCCGTTGTCACAGCCTAGGTAATCATATCACGACAGTAAATAATGTGGCCTGTCAGGTTTCACCTCATGCAGCCTACTACTCTAATACTACATTTTATAAATTTAGACGCTGGCTTTTACTCCTGCCATGTCATCAGTTCCTGCAGGCTGCAAGTTATTTGATACAGGGTTAAAGACGCATTAAAAGCTTCTTTTAATGTTATGCTTTTAACATTTTTATATCAACGAAGTTCGATCACGTAACTAATGGCCACAGGTTTTTGTCTTCAGCAAAATACCTCTTGAAATTCGTTAAATAATAACTGGATCCTTTGGAAATCAGAAAAAATACAGTCCCTCGTTCCACTTCGAACTGCTGAATGCTGGAGCAATTCGGCGCAGTGTGCACATTTCCCGTCAGTACAGTATTCATAACAACCATATTTTTTTAAGGAGTTAGTATGCATTGTGTGACAAAAAGAACCACTTAGCTAGACTATGGCTACTTGCTAGCTGGCTAAAGAGCCCTCTGCTTCACCAACCTGAGCTAACAGACTACGTAAAGGCAGCGGCAGTCTCCCGCCCTGACTCATCTGCATGCAGTTCCTCCTCCTCCACTCTTCACAGTAATTGGCTCTTCCCTTCAGCTAAAATATTACATCTTTCCTTAATACTTATCGTCATGAATATTCCACATCTTACAGGGTGGACTAACACCTCCTCACTCTTATCTCCAACTCCACACCAGCATCCACTCCACTCCACACTCCTCTCAAATCTTCCTTCTTCTCTCCTTCATCTTCTTTCTTTCCTCCTATTCTTCGACTTTTCCTCCTCCTCCTCCTCCTCCCTCTCTCCTTATTATTATCGTTTGATTATTCCTCCTTCTCTCCTTACTCATCCTCCTCCTCCTCCTCCTCCTCCTCCTCCACTCCTCCTCCTCCTCCTCCTCCTCCTCCTCCTCCTCCTCCTCCTTCTCCACATCCTTCTCTTCCGCCCATATTCACCCACACTTGATAAGGCTTTCGTATCTAGCTAACTAATCAACCATCTAACTATCTATCTAGCTAACTAACTTCTTGACTGTCTACTAAACTAACTATTAATTAAGCTACCTAATTTAAGAACTGTCTAACTATTGAACTTGCTGTCTAATTTCCTCCTTCTCTCCCGCATTCTGAAATCAATATATATTCATGATTTTCGCGAAAAGACGAAAGTATATGTAAAAAAGAATGTTCGAGCTGTCTGTGTCTGTGTATGTGTGTGTGTGTGTGTGTATTTCACCTCTTGGTCTGCTGCGGGTCTCTCTCGAGACAGCCAGCCGTTCCCCTACGGAAGAGCACAGAGCTCGTAGTACCGATCTTTGGGTAGGACTGAGACCACTCACACACAACACACCGAGACAACGAGGTCACAACTCCTTGCCTGACGTCGCGTACCTACTCACTGCTAGGTGAACAGGGGCTACACGTGAAAGAAGATAAACCCAACTTATTTTCACCCGGCCGGGGAATCAAACCCCGGTTCCTTCTGGTTGTGAGCCAGACGCTCTACCCCTGAGCTACCGGGCCGTGTGTGTGTGTGTGTGTGTGTGTGTGTGTGTGTGAGAGAGAGAGAGAGAGAGAGAGAGAGAGAGAGAGAGAGAGAGAGAGAGAGAGAGAGAGAGAGAGAGAGAGAGAGAGAGAGAGAGAGAGAGAGAGAGAGAGAGAGAGAGAGAGAGAGAGAGAGAGAGAGAGAGAAGAACTATATAAATGGAGAGCAGGGATGAAAGAAAGGGAAAAATAAAATGAAATAAAGAAGAAAAAAGTGAGGAAACAGACGACCCTTCAGAAGTCAATGGAAACGTTAGGAAAGTTTATTGGGCCGCCGCCGCCCTCGTGAGCGTCGGCACACTCACTACAAGTGTTTCATCTCATCAGCTGGATGAATGTAATGAGCCTGAAAGATGTTAATTGGTGAACTAATTCTTACTGAGTAAAATCAATCAATCAGAAAAGGAAAATATAATAAAAAGGAAATATCGAAAGTAAGAAGAAGAGAGGAAAGCTGCGCCGCGAGCCGTCGCGAGGATTGCTTGTGCTTGAGCTTGTGCTTGTGCGCGTCCCCGAGGCCTGCCATCCCAGAACCGATAAACGCGGTGACCGGCGACTTTTCGGTATTTATGATTAATTTCATAATCCAGTCGGGTAGTTTCAAGAAGCGAGTTCTTGCATTCGCCCTCCTCGCCTCGGCGGGGCGGGGCAGCGCCAGCGAGCCCAAGGTCTCCCTGGCGAGCGTGGCAGGAGTGAAGGGCTCCCGGCAGGGCACCTATGCGACCCCCGGGGCCCCGACGGAGGTGCCCGAGATCTTCCGGCTACAAGGCCGAGCAGTGGGGTTCCATAACCGTGGTAGGCAATTCACCTAGGAGAGCAAACTCCGAACAACAAACCCGGGCAGGTGGAGCTCGTTAGCCGTGGTAGGCAATTCACCTAGGAGAGCAAACTCCGAACAACAAACCCGGGCAGGTGGAGCTCGTTAGCCGTGGTAGGCAATTCACCTAGGAGAGCAAACTCCAAACAACAAACCCGGGCAGGTGGAGCTCGTTAGCCGTGGTAGGCAATTCACCTAAGAGAGAAAACTCCGAACAACAAACCCGGGCAGGTGGAGCTCGTTAGCCGTGGTAGGCAATTCACCTAGGAGAACAAACTCCGAACAACAAACCCGGGCAGGTGGAGCTCGTTAGCCGTGGTAGGCAATGCACCTAGGAGAGCAAACTCCAAACAACAAACCCGGGCAGGTGGAGCTCGTTAGCCGTGGTAGGCAATTCACCTAGGAGAGCAAACTCCAAACAACAAACCCGGGCAGGTGGAGCTCGTTAGCCGTGGTAGGCAATTCACCTAGGAGAGCAAACTCCGAACAACAAACCTGGGCAGGTGGAGCTCGTTAGCCGTGGTAGGCAATTCACCTAGGAGAGCAAACTCAGAACAACAAACCCGGGCAGGTGGAGCTCGTTAGCCGTGGTAGGCAATTCACCTAGGAGAGCAAACTCCAAACAACAAACCCGGGTAGGTGGGGCTAGTTAGCCGTGGTAGGCAATTCACCGAGGAGAGCAAACTCCGAACAACAAACCCGGGCAGGTGGAGCTCGTTAGCCGTGGTAGGCAATTCACCTAGGAGAGCAAACTTCAAACAAACCCGGGCAGGTGGAGCTCGTTAGCCGTGGTAGGCAATTCACCTAGGAGAGCAAACTCCGAACAACAAACCCGGGCAGGTGGAGCTCGTTAGCCGTGGTAGGCAATTCACCTAGGAGAGCAAACTCCGAAC
This sequence comes from Eriocheir sinensis, assembly GCF_024679095.1. NCBI lineage: Eukaryota > Metazoa > Arthropoda > Malacostraca > Decapoda > Varunidae > Eriocheir > Eriocheir sinensis. The sequence goes on along the minus strand of NW_026111219.1, from coordinate 20,006 downwards.
AACAAACCCGGGCAGGTGGAGCTCGTTAGCCGTGGTAGGCAGTTCACCTGAGAGCAAACTCCGAACAACAAACCCGGGCAGGTGGAGCTCGTTAGCCGTGGTAGGCAATTCACCTGGAGAGCAAACTCGAACAACAAACCCGGGCAGGTGGAGCTCGTTAGCCGTGGTAGGCAATTCACCTAGGAGAGCAAACTGAACAACAAACCCGGGCAGGTGGAGTCGTTAGCCGTGGTAGGCAATTCACCTGGGAGCAAACTCGAACAACAAACCTGGGCAGGTGGAGCTCGTCAGCCGTGGTAGGCAATTCACCTAGGAGAGCAAACTCCAAACAACAAACCCGGGCAGGTGGAGCTCGTTAGCCGTGGTAGGCAGTTCACCTAGGAGAGCAAACTCCAAACAACAAACCCGGGCAGGTGGGGCTCGTTAGCCGTGGTAGGCAATTCACCTAGGAGAGCAAACTCCGAACAACAAACCCGGGCAGGTGGAGCTCGTTAGCCGTAGGCAGTTCACCTGGAGAGCAAACTCCAAACAACAAACCCGGGCAGGTGGAGCTCGTTAGCCGTGGTAGGCAGTTCACCTAGGAGAGCAAACTCCGAACAACAAACCCGGGCAGGTGGAGCTCGTTAGCCGTGGTAGGTAATTCACCTAGGAGAGCAAACTCCAAACAACAAACCCGGGCAGGTGGAGCTCGTTAGCCGTGGTAGGCAGTTCACCTAGGAGAGCAAACTCCGAACAACAAACCCGGGCAGGTGGAGCTCGTTAGCCGTGGTAGGCAATTCACCTAGGAGAGCAAACTCCAAACATCAAACCCGGGCAGGTGGAGCTCGTTAGCCGTGGTAGGCAATTCACCTAGGAGAGCAAACTCCGAACAACAAACCCGGGCAGGTGGAGCTCGTTAGCCGTGGTAGGCAGTTCACCTAGGAGAGCAAACTCCGAACAACAAACCCGGGCAGGTGGAGCTCGTTAGCCGTGGTAGGCAATTCACCTAGGAGAGCAAACTCCGAACAACAAACCCGGGCTTGTGGTGCCCGTTAGATGTCGCAGACAATCCACGTGATGGGAACACCAAAGAAAATGAAAATTAAAAAGAACACAAGAAAAAGCAAACACAGATCATCCACCTTCAGGCCCTAATTAACATCAACAAAATTATGGGTGGGTCTTTTCTGGGGAGAAAAAGGCTCATCCAGACCAAACTATATCAACAAAGGATGATATAGAATAGAACACCGAAAAATATAGAAAAGAAAAAAAGAACAGAAATAACAACGAAAAAGAAAAGTAACAGGAATAAAAGAACATCAAGAAAAGAAAAGTACAATGAAAACATCGTCCACCTTTCGGCCCACATTAATATCACCAAAATTATGGGTGGGTCTTTTCTGGGGAGAAAAAGGCTCATCCAGACCAAAGAACATCAACAAGGGATAATATAGAAAAGAACATCAAGAAAAATATAAAGAGAAAAAAGAACAGAAAAAGAACATCAAAAAAGAAAAGTAACAGCAGTAAAAGAAGAACATCAAGAAAGAAAAATACAAAGCAACATCATCCACCTTTCGGCCCTAAGTAACATCACCAAAATTCTGGGTGGGTCTTTTCTGGGGAGAAAAGGGCTCATCCAGACCAAAGAACATCAACAAGGGATGATATAGAAAAGAACATCAAGAAAGAATGAAAAAGAGAAATAGAAAAGAAAAAATCTCGAAAAAGAAAAACATCAATAACAAGAACAAGAAAAAACATGACATCAAGAAAAGAAAAACAAAACAAACATCATCCACCTTTCGGCCCACACTAACATCACCAAAATTATGGGTGAGTCTCTTCTGGGAGGAAAGAGGCTCATTTAGACCATCAAAGAACATCAACAAAATGATGATAGAGAAAAGAACATCAAGAAAGGATGAAAAAGAGAAATAGAAAAGAAAAAATATCGAAAAAGAAAAACATCAAGAAAAAGAACAAGAAAAACATAAGAAACATCATCCACCTTTCGGCCCACACTAACATCACCAAAATTATGGGTGAGTCTTTTCTGGGGAGAAAAAGGCTCATCCAGACCAAAGAACATCAACAAGGAATGATATAGAAAAGAACATCAAGAATATATGGAAAAGAAAAAAACAGAAATAACATCGAAAAAGAAAAGTAACAGCAGTAAAAGAACATCAAGAAAAGAAAAGTACAAAGAAACATCATCCACCTTTCGGCCCTCACTAACATCACCAAAATTATGGGTGGGTCTCTTCTGGGAGGAAAGAGGCTCATTTAGACCATCAAAGAACATCAACAAAAGGATGATATAGAAAAGAACATCAAGAAAGGATGAAAAAGAGAAATAGAAAAGAAAAAAAATATCGAAAAAGAAAAACATGAAAAAAAAGAACAAGAAAACCACGACATCAAGAAAAGAAAAATATAACAAACATCATCCACCTTTCGGCCCTCACTAACATCACCAAAATTATGGGTGGGTCTCTTCTGGGAGGAAAGAGGCGCACCCAGACCAACGAAGAACATCAACAAAGAGGATGAAAATACAAAATAAAATAAAACAAAATAAAATAAACAAAATAAATAAATAAATAAATAAATAATACAGTAAAATTACATAACTCTTAACTACCTATTTAACTCCTAACTAACAAACTAAACTAACTTTTTTTTACAGCAAAGGAGTCAGTTCAAGGGCATAAAAAAGGAAACAATAATGAAAAAAAAAGCCCGCTACTCACTGCTCATAAAGAGTTAGAGGAGTGGCCGAAAGAGAGGTCAATTTCGGGAGGAGAGGAGTCCTGATACCCTCCTCTTGAAAGAGTTCAAGTCGTAGGCAGGAGGAAAGCGGCGCACCCAGACCATCGAAAAACATCAACAAAGAGGATGATATGGAAAAAAGAACATCAACGAGAAACATCAATAAAGAAAATAACAGCAAGAAAACACGAAAGAAAAGAAAGAAAAAGAAAGACAAAAAGTGTTACCGCCACCGTCCCGCGAGCCCGTGGAGGCGTACGTAAGGTGGTAAATAAGAAGACCCTTCACGTTGACTAGATTAATATATCAAAAGAACAACTGGAAACTTCATATCTCATCTCTTACTAAATCAGCTTCCTCGAGGCTGGGCGTTCTGTACCGTCTCCGCCAGTTCTTCTCCCTTGCACAGTTGCTGTCCATATACAGGGGCCTTGTCCGCCCTCGTATGGAGTATGCATCTCATGTGTGGGGGGGCTCCACTCACACAGCTCTTCTGGACAGAGTGGAGGCAAAGGCTCTTCGTCTCATCAGCTCTCCTCCTCATACTGATAGTCTTCTACCTCTTAAATTCCGCCGAAATGTTGCCTCTCTTTCTATCTTCTATCGATATTTCCATGACTGCTCTTCTGAACTTGCTAACTGCATGCCTCCCCCCTCCGCGGCCCCGCTGCACTCGACTTTCTACTCATGCTCATCCCTATACTGTCCAAACTATATGAGGTTAACCAGCATCTTCACCTTATTAACAGCATCTTCACTCTTTCATCCCTCACGCTGGTAAACTCTGGAACAATCTTCCTTCATCTGTATTTCCTCCTGCCTACGACTTGAACTCTTTCAAGAGGAGGGTATCAGGACACCTCTCCTCCCGAAACTGACTTATCTTTCGGCCACCTCTTTGGATTCTTTTTAGGAACAGCGAGTAGCGGGCTTTTTTTTTTATTAATGTTTACTTTTTTGTGCCCTTGAGCTGTCTCCTTTGCTGTAAAAAAAAAAAAAGAAAAAAAAATTAACTCGTCATTTAACCCGCACATCAGAGATATCATTCAAAAAGACATCTATAACTCACGTGTCGGGGTCTATTAATCACTTGTGGGTTCTCCTCTGGGTGGAGCTCGTGGAGCTCTTCAGAGGCAAACAGCGAGGCCGAGAAGGGACGTCTTTCCTTTACCGTTTACTGTCAGCCGTCTCCCTCTTCCTCGCCTCCTAGCGCCCCGAGCGCCCCATCATACATGTCGAATCATAAAAAATGCACGTGTGTGGATGCGTCAACCCTGCCCCCAGAGTCAGCGAGAGCATTCAACTGTTCTTCGTTTGCTATCGAGACGATGCCGAAATGCTGGCTTGGCACCTTCAACGCCGAGCAGCCGTGACACACCGTACGACACACCACAGCCAGAGTTCCCTGCTCTCGTTCGCTACACCATCGTTTACTCCACGCCTTATTTCTCTTATCTTATTCCTCATATTTTACCTTTCACCTTCCACCAATAATTTGCTCCGCCGCCAGGCGGCAACAAAAAGAAAAATAAAATACAAAATAAAATAAAACAAAATAAAATAAACAAAATAAATAAATAAATAATACAGTAAAATTACTTAGCACTAACTACCTATTTAACTCCTAACTAACAAACTAACTAACTTTTTGTTTACAGCAAAGGAGTCAGTTCAAGGGCATAAAAAAAGGAAACAATAAAAAAAAAAGCCCGCTACTCACTGCTCATAAAAAGAGTTCGAGAAGTGGCCGAAAGAGAGGTCAATTTCGGCAGGAGAGGTGTCCTAATACCCTTCTCTTGAAAGAGTTCAAGTCGTAAGCAGGAGGAAATACGGATGAAGGAAGAATGTTCCAGAGTTTACCAGCGTGAGGGATAAAAGAATGAAGATGCTGGTTAACTCGTGCGTAAGGGATTTGGATAGTAAAGGGATGAGCTTGAGTAGAAAGTCGTGTGTGCCGAGGCCGCGGGAGGGGGGGGAGGCATGCAGTTAGCAAGTTCTGAAGAGCAGTCAGCGTGAAAATATCGATAGAAGATAGAAAGAGAGGCAACATGGTGGCGGAATTTAAGAGGTAGAAGACTATCAGTCCAAGAGAGCTGTGTGAGTGGAGCACCCCCACACGTGAGATAACATACTCCATACGAGGGCAGACAAGGCCCCTGTATATGGATAGCAACTGCACGGGGGAGAAGAACTGGCGGAGACGATACAGAACGCACAACCTCGAGAAAGCTGATTTAGTGAGAGAGATGTGAAGTTTCCAGTTAAGATTTTGAGTTAAGGATAGACCGAGGATGTTTAGTGTTGACTGTTGAAGAAGGGACAGCTGAGTGTTGTCGAAGAATAGGGGATAGGTGTTTGGAAGATTGTGTCGATTTGATCGATGGAGAAATTGGGTTTTTGAGGCATTGCAGGACACAAGGTTCCTTTTACCCCAATCGGAAATGATAGCAAGGTCTGAGGTTAAGCGTTCTGCAGCCTCCAGTCTGGAGTCATGTAATTCCTGTTGAGAGGGTCTTCTATTGAAAGAAGCTGAATAATGCAAATTGGAGTCGTCAGCGTATGAGTGGATAGGACAGTTTGTTATGAAAAGAAGATCATTGATGAATAACAGGACGAGAGTGTGTGATAGAACAGAGCCCTGTGGAACACCACTGTTGATAGGTTTAGGGGAAGAACAGTGAATGTCTACCACCGCAGATATAGAATGGCCGGAAAGGAAACTGGAGATAAAGGAACAGAGAGAGGGATAGAATCCGAAAAAGGGTAGTTTAGAAAGCAAAGAGATGTGCCAGACACTATCGAAAGCTTTCGATATGTCTTGCGCAACTGAGAAAGTTTCACCGAAACGGCTAAAGCCCCGTTCACACTGTGCCGACTCTGGGCCACGACAACCCAGCGACTTCTGCATTTGACAAGTCGGCTCCCACGCTCCAAGAATTTTTTGGCGTCTTGGTGTCGGCTACCATGACTGCCGACTGTCTGGGACACTCGGTCAACTAGATGACAAAATGTCTGCGACATGCTGCCAACTAGTCTCAAGACGAGTCTCAACGGTCAATTTTTTAAATGGCGCCATGTCTACGACAACCACGAATCTGCCGACCGATTGGCCGACAGTCGCAGACGGTCTTGACGACAGTCTTCCAGATTGTCTGTCAACTGGTTGGCCGACTAGCTGGCCGACAGTTGCCAAGGAGTTGGCCGACGGTCTTCCTGACGGTCTTCGCGACTGTCTTGGCGACTGTCTTGGCGGCAGCCTTGCCGTTCTTTAAAATACGGAATCGCTCTGCATTCGAGAATGAAATGTATCGTTCCGTTTTGAACCAATACGGTATTGTGTTATCTGAATGGTCAAGCAGATAAAATTCAGTATCTTAAAATTGTAGTGAGCGCATTTTTCGGTTAATCACAAAACCAGCCCGTAAAATTTGTCAAAGGTTCGTCCTAAAATACGTGTAAAATACGCGACGTAACGTCCCTCCCCCCTCCCTCTTGCCTCCACCAGCAGCGTGCTGCAGCTGTCACTTATTGCATGCTCGAAAAATTTTAGGGTTACCACCCGTTCCTTTGAATATGGATCCATTCCGTATTGGAGAGTGAGATGTTGCATTCCACATTTTAGTGACCTCAGGGTGGCAACCCTAGTTGTGTCATTCAACACAAGAAAAATCGAGGCAAAAGGAGTGCGAGCGTACTGTGCGGCTCCCAAGTTTATGCCAGCGAAATTTCTTGATGGCGGCAGTGTTAGCCAATATTTCTGAGCCGACAGTCGTCACGAACTTCATTAGGCGAAGACTGTCGTCACGACAGTCCCTCATCATTCTTAAGTAGTCGGCACAGACGACTGTGCCGACAAGAAACGGTAAAAATTTGAAAAATGGCCTAGACAGTCGTCACGACTGTCTCAAGACAAGCCAAGACTGTTGACGACAGTCTTAACGACTGCCCCCGACCTCCCTCAGACCTCAACAGGAAGCGACGGTTGGTCCAGACTCTTGCCGACTCTTGTCGTGAAAGTTTAGCATGGAATACTTTTTTGCGCTAACCCTCACGACTCCAGACTCCCGTCACGACGTCGGCGCAGCATTCGGCAACAGTCTCAAGACCTCTTTCAAGACATGCCCGACCCTTTCACATCAACACCCAAGACCTCGTGTCCCCTAGAGTCGTGGGTTGTCGTGGCCCAGAGTCGGCACAGTGTGAACGGGGCTTCAAAAAATCGCCAGTAGAATGTCCCTTGCGGAACCCATACTGGCGATCAGATAGAGGGTCAGAAGTGGAAAGATGCTTTTGAATCTTCCAGTTAAGGATTGATTCAAAAGCTTTAGATAGACAGGAAAGTAAAGCTATAGGGCGGTAGTTTGAGGGGTTAGAACGGTCACCCTTCTTAGGCACAGGCTGTATGAAGGCATACGTCCAGCAGGAAGGAAGGGTAGATGATGACAGGCAGAGGCGAAAGAGTTTGACCAGGCAGGGTGTCAGCACGGAGGCACAGTTTTTAAGGACAATAGGAGGCACTCCATCAGGTCCATAAGCCTTCTGAGAGTTGAGGCCAGAGAGGGCATAGAAAACATAATTCTGAAGAATCTTAACAGGCATAAGGGAGTCAGAGGGGGGATGAGTAGGAGGAATATGCCCAGAATCGTCCAGAGTGGAGTTGTTACAGAAAGTTTGAGAGAAAAGTTCAGCCTTAGAGATACATGAGACGGCAGTGGTGCCGTCAGGGTTAAGGAAAGGAGGGAAAGAAGAAGTGAAGTCGGAGGAGATATTTTGGGCTAGGTGCCAGAAGTCTCTGGAGGAATTAGAAAAAGCAAGGTTTTGACGACATTTGCTACGGATGAAAGAGCTTTTGGTAAGTCGAAGAATAGATTTGGCACGATTCCGGGCAGAAATGTAAAGGTCATGGTTAGCGGGAGTTCGAAGGCTCTGGTACCTTTTGTGAGCTGACTCTATACTTTGACAGCACAAGTACAAGCGTGATTGAACCAAGGCTTTGCCTGATCCTTTAACTCCTGCCCGGGTTACGAGGTTTGCCCTTTGTCAAAACGATCTAGCTTTTAATCATATGAATTTTTGTACGAAACGATTCTCACGATGTTTTCTTCCGTCGTTGACAAATTTATGGAATCAGTTACCCAGTGAGATTGTCCTTTCTTCAGACATTTCTACATTTGTCTCGTGTGAATGTCTTTTTGAAACAGTTGTTTTATTTTTTCCTCCTTTTGGCTTTGACTGGCCAGTTTCTTAACTATTCGTTGTCTTTGCTTCTCTCCAGTGCCGTTTGGTATTTTGTGTGATTCAACTTGTTGTATCTGCACCCTGAAGGGAAACATGGAAATGCAGGCAACAGAAAGCCTATTGGCTCATTACGAGGTCGCCCGCTTGGGTGATTTAATCTGCTCGACCGCCACTTGGGGCTTGGTGAGCAGATGAAAGCACCTCGATATTGAGGAGCAGATGGAAGCCCCTTGTTATTCAGTTTACTTCCGACGCAGCGAAATGGCGGTCGATTCGATTTTTGAAGGAGTTGATGGTATTTGCATTTACTACTTCTGAGGGAAGATTGTTCCAGTGGCGGATGACTCGGTTTGAAAGAAACTCCTTCCGATGGGTGTGCAACATCGGCTCGACTGAATGGGTAAGCCGTTATTTCTAGTTCTTGGGTTGGTTTGCAGTTCAAAGAATTTGGAGTAATCGACGTTATTGAACTTTTTAGATACTTGAAGACTTGAATCATATCCTCGTAGGCGTCTTTTCTCCAATGTAAAGAGATTGAGTCGCTTGAGTCGTTCCTTGTACGGCTGATCCTGAAGATTGGAATCATCTTTGTGGCGCGTCGTTCAATCCTTTCCAGTAAATCAATGTCCTTTCTGTAATTGGGAGACCAGAACTGTATTGCATACTCGAGGTGCGGTCTTACCATGGAATTATACAAGGATAGCATCACGTCTGGTGTTTTACACTGAAGTTCCTCGCTATGAACCCGAGCATAATGTTGGCCTTGTTGTATGCTTTTTACAGTGATTCGCGTGTTTCAGGTCACTGCTGATAGTGACTCAAGATCCTTTTCCTCCTGCATCGCCTGCAGAGGTCTCCCATTCATGATGTATGTGGTTATTATTTCTGGACCCAATGTGCATGACTTTGCATTTGTCAACATTAAAGGACATTTGCCATTTTCCAACCATTCGATAATGTGATTGAGGTCTTTCTGAATTATTTCGCAGTCGGTCTTTGTGAGGCATCTCCACCCACCTTGGTGTCATCATCAAATTTGTTGATTTCAATCTTGATTCTAGGTCGTTGATATATATGATGAAGAGAATGGGTCCCAGCACTGACCCTTGAGGCACTCCACTAGTAACTGGAAGCCAATCGGAAGGCTGTCCGTTTAGTAGTACTCGTTTTTTTCTGCCATTGAGCCAATCTATTATCCACGCGATCAGATTTGTTCCAATGCCAGCCGAGTGCAGTTTCTTAAGGAGTCGCTCGTGCGGTACCTTGTCGAAGGCTTTCTGAGTCCAGGTATATAACATCACTGGGGATGTGGGCATCCCAGTTCTTATATATACCTTGGAAGAAGTCTAATAAATTCGTTAGGCAGGAGCGTTTGTTTCTAAAGCCATGCTGGGTGTCGGAGAATATATTATTATTTTCTAGAAACTTGACAAGTTTGTCTCTTTTCTTTTCGAGTATTTTTCCTGCCACCGATGTCAAACTTATTGGTCTGTAGTTTAATGAAACGCTTTTGTCTCCTTTTTTTAAAAATCGGTGTTACGTTCGCCATCTTCCAGTCTTCCTGGACCTTGTTCAATTTAACAGACTGCTTGAATATGCTAGTGAGTGGCTGAAGTATTTGTTGTTTAAACTCTTTTAATAACCGTGGTGACAAACCGTCGGGTCCCGTTGACTTGTTCGTGTCGAGTTTGTCCAAATACTTGTTAACTTCTTGGTCGCATATTGAGTCAATTTCCAGGGGCGTGATCCCTCTTAGCGGGTCTGGGCCCTCGGGAATGGCTTCGATGTCCTCGAATGTGAATACGGATGCGAAGTTACTGTTGAGGATTCTGGCCATCTGTTTACTGTCCTGAGTTACAGATCCAGTCCCGTCTGTCAGGGGACTAATATTGGATTTTATTTTATTTTTCGATCTGATGTATGTGAAGATTTTTTTGGAGTTTGTTTTGATGTCACGCGCTATTTGTTCTTCGTAGTTGCGTTTACTACTTCGAATAAGGGTGCGACAAGCTCTGAGGCTGGTGTGGTACTGAGTACGAGCTTCGGCCGTGTCATTTTCTTTCATCAGGTTATAATTCGTTTTTTTTTCTTTTAAGTTTACCGTCCTTTTTATTTATGTGGTCATCCACGGTGGACCCACGGTGCCATTTGTTCGCCTGGGTTTCGTAGGCACTGTAGCCTTCTCTACCTTCAAAAGCTTATCTTTGAAGTTGTTCCACACGTTGTCGATTGTATTGTCGGTTAGGTGAAGCTGGTCCCAGGTCGTAGGGGGAAGCAGCTCACGGGCTGGGTTGAAGTTTGCTTTTTTTTAGTCTGGTATCACTGACGGATTGGCTCCGAGTTTGTGACTTATGTTGACATTGAAACGGATTAGGTGGTGATCGCAACAATTAATTTTTTCACCAACTTCACAGTCGCGAATGAGGTCGGGGTCGCTTACTAATACCAGATCCAGCAGATTGTTTTCTCTTGTCAGTTGAGTTACAACTTGAGTGAGGAACGAATCCTCCACCATTTCTATAAGCCTGTTACCCTCTTGATCTCCAGTCATCAGTCCCCAGTCGATGTTAGGACAATTAAAGTACCCATTTATTATTGCTTCTTTGCTTTGTGTTAAAGAGTGAAGCTCTTCGTACAAGGCAGTGTCGTCTGCTGCCTGTTGTTTTGGAGGCCTGTATACGGTCGCAAGTGTTAGTTTCTTATTATTCGCGGTTATTTCCACATAGACGGAGTCGTAATTCTCTGCGTCCTGTTTGTCTAATTTTATGGCAGGGAGCGTACTTTTTACGTAGCAAATTGCTCCTCCTCCTTTCTTGTGCAATCGATTTTTTTGGAAGCTTTCGTACCCGGGAAATGACAGTTCAGATACTAGATGTGCAGAGTTGGCCCAAGTCTCTGTAATGGCTACCACATCTGGTTTCTCAGTTGCAATATACACCCTAATTTCGTCCTTTTTGGGTAATAGACTGCGTGCATTTGTGTACAAAATGGAAATGTGACTCCTGGTTTGGCCGCGTCGTGTTGACTGAGTTCGCTTGTCGGGGGCGTCGTTGGTTACATAGTTTCTGCAAGCCGGATCGACGCTACGGTTCGGTTTATCAAGGTTGCCTTTGCCTTGCCCTCGCCTGCAGTTTTTTAATAGCTGAGAAGCTTTCAACTGCCTCGTTCAGGAGCCTTCCAAGCCGCGCCGAGCCAACCTCGTTCAGGTGGAGTCCGTCCTCCCAAAACAAATCTGGGCGCTGATTGAAGTGATTCCACGCATTCGTGAACGCTACGCCTTCATCGTTACATAACTGCTTTAGACCAGTGTTGACGCCGTACGCTTTACTGTTAAATCCGGCGAACGTATTGCCTCTCGGTAGAATTCCAGAGACGATGATGTGAGGGGACTTGGTCTTGTATTTCCGAATGACTTGACGGTATTTTGCTAACAGGTCCTGAGATTGAGTTGACTGAAGGTCGCTAGTTCCCGCATGAATTAGATACACTGTGTCGTCCTTCGCATTTACTGAAACTACATCGACAGCTGATTCAATATCGTCCAGTTTGGCTCCGGGGATACAGAAACGCTGCCGTGTCAATGTATTCCTACGGCAAAACTCCGTAAGTTGGCCTCTCACCAGACTGTCGCCAGCTAAGTTGACTCTAGTAGTCAGTTTGCCCATGCCAGGAAAAAGCGTCTGGTTCGTACAAGGGACAGCTGGGAGAATGGTCTTGTGGTTTCTTTTGGCAGGGGGCAGGCAGGAGGAGGAGAGTAAGAGGAAAAAGTAATAGAGAAACAGAAGGAGAGAAAGGGGGAAGAGGAAGATGAAGGATGGGGAGGAGGAAGAGAGGAAAAGAAGAAGAGGAGGAAAAGGGTAAGAGGAAGAAATATGAGAGAAGGAGAGGGAAAGGAAGAGGGAGATGAAGGATAAGTAAGAGAAAAATAGTAACCAGAGAAGATAGGAAGGAGGAATGGAAGGAGGAGGAAGAGTAAGAGAAGAAAGGAGAAAGGAGGAAGGAGGAAGAAAAGGAAAGAGAAGAAGAAGTAGTAAGAAGAGAGAAGGAAAGGAAAGGAAGGGAAGGAAGAATCAGAGTAAGGTAAGAAAGAGGAAGGAGATAAAGAAACAAATAAATAAAGAAGAGAAGGAGGAAGCGGAGGAGAAGGAGGAGGAAGAGGAGGAGGAGGAGGAGGAGAGAGAGAGAGACGTAAGATGGAAAACAGAGAAAGGTGATGACCAGAAACAATGAAACGAAGAGGAGGAGCAAGAAAAAGGCGATAAAAGAGGAGAGGAGCATGGAAGGAGGGAAGAGGGCGTGTAAGAGAGGAGTTACAAGAAAACGAGAAAGACACCAACACATAATTTTAATAGAGGTTAGTGTAGGCGGAGGAAGGAGAAAGTAAAGATGAAGAGAAGAAAGGAGACAGAGGAGGAAGAAGGAAGAAGAGAAGGGAGGAGGAAGAAAAGGAACAAGCAGAAGGGAAGGAGGAAAGGAAGGAGGAGGAGGAAGGGAAGGAGGAGGAGGAAGGAAAGGAAGGAAGGAACGAAATCAAAAGAAAAAAAGGAAAGGTAACAGAGGAAGGAGGAGGGAGAAAGTAAAGATGAAGAGAAGAAAGGAGAAAGAGGAGGAAGAAGGAAGAAGGGAACAAGCAGAAGGAAGGAGGAAGGGAAGGAGGAGGAGGAGGAAGGGAAGGGAAGGAAGGAAGGAAATGAAAAGCAAAAAGGAAAGGTGAAAGACGAAACGGTAGACACGTGAATATATATGAAGTTCAATGGTAAAGGTAAAGTTGGGGGCACATACACTATAGCTGCACGTGGCCTCAGTGCTCATCTCCGTCACATCAACCCTTGAACCTTGAATAACGACTACGCAGCCAGGCACGCTAACCACTTCATTACGGAGGCGTATACAGTGATCCTAGTCTCGTATTCTGAATTAGAGTTACATCTAGAGTAGTGTGCATTTAAGAAACACATAAGAATACATAAGAATATACAAGAATAAGACAAGAATGTACAAGGATACACAAGAATATGACAAGGATAAGACAAGGATACATAAGAATATATACGAATAAGACGGGAATATACACGGATACACACGAATAGGACAAGGATAAGACAAGGATACATAAGAATCTACAGGAATAAGACGGGAATATACACGGATACACACGAATAGGACAAGGATAAGACAAGGGTACATAAGAATATATACGAATAAGACGGGAATATACACGGATACACACGAATAGGACAAGGATAAGACAAGGATACATAGGAATCTACAGGAATAAGAAACATTTGAAACATTTGAAACATTTATTAATAGCCTATTAGGTACAGTTACATAATATGTTGTATGTATTGTTCGAGGCCAGCCTTTATATAAGCATAAGCTTTTCAGGCAAAAGTGAAGACAATAGATATATAAGAAAAAAAAAAGGAATATTGCAAATATAACTTTGAACAAAAAAAACATACAAAATACAGAATACTGAACATTAGTTAGAAATATAACAGTGGTAGGATATACATACATAATGGAAGCTCGGCGAAATCAATAATACCATAATTAAAAATAATAAACCAAAGTAAAATAAAGAAAGAGAAAAAAAATAATGTACAAAGAAGCAAATGAAATTATATACAGAATTATAGGATGAAGCAAAATGAAATAATAATAATAATAATAATAATAATAATAATAATAATAATAATAATAATAATAATAATAATAATAATAATAATAATAATAATAATAATAATAATAATAATAATAATATTACAATAATAATAATAATAATAATAATAATAATAATAATAATAATAATAATAATAATAATAATAATAATAATAATAATAATAATAGAGGGAAGGACAGAATAAATGGGTAATTCATTACGGAACAAGTGTGGGGGAGATGACGTTATATATGACTTGATGAGAAATTGGAATTTACTGTATAACAATCAATAGGTATCAAGCAGATGAAGCTTTAGTTTGTTTTTAAATATGTTGAGAGACGGAGCATTTTTTATATCCTGGGGAAGGGAATTCCAGATCAAAGGTCCCTGGTACATAGTGGAGTGCCGAAAGAGAGTAAGGCGATGTGATGGAAGGCAGAACTGCTCTCTGTGTCTAGTGGGATATAGATGAGTAGGGAGTGAGGCACTGATCTGATGTTTGTACATACAGGTAGCAATAGAAAGTTTAGTGATATCTTGTAGTTTGAGGATTTTTGTTTTTAAAGAGAGGGGTGGTGTGTTCAAGGTAAGAACTGTTTGTGATAATTCGAATTATCTTTTTATGTAGTAAGTTCAGACTAGTTAAGTGGGTGACATAAGTGGTACTCCAGATAGGATTGCAGTACAGAAGGTGAGGGTATATATGTGCATAATACAAGATTTTTAGTACTTCGCAAGGCATAAAATCTCTTAGACGATATAGCATAGCAGTGCTTCTTGAAAGTTTATTCGAAATATTGTTTATATGGGATTTGAAATTAAGGTTTTCATCAAACATAACTCCCAAAAACTTAAAACTAGTTGATCTACTAATAAGGTTATTATTGATTTTAAGGTCTGGCAAGTAAACATTTACTTTGTTAGAAAAGAACATATAAAAGGTTTTATTAGTATTAATTGTGAGTCTGTTGCTTAAACACCAATTATATAATTTGTTGAGGTCTTGGTTAGCTTGTGGGAATAATGTTTCAATATTAGAGTCAGCAAAATACAAAGTCACGTCATCTGCAAAGAGGATGGTGTTGGCAGAGGTGAAGATATTAGTAATGTCGTTAATATATATAAGGAACAAAATAGGCCCTAAAACACTCCCTTGTGGGACACCAGTAGAAATATTTCGAGTGGAAGACTTATGGCCATCATATATTGTGCACTGAGATCTGTTTGTTAGGTAGTCTTGAAACCAGGAGTGTAGAGGTCCTCGTATACCATAGAAATATAATTTGTCGAGTAGAATCATGTGGTTAACGGTATCAAAAGCCTTTGAGAAGTCAACAAAGATGGATAAGACTGATTGTTTAGTGTTAAGGGAAGAATAGAGATGGGAAGAAAACATACTGAGGGCGTCATAAGTGCTAGAACCTGACCTAAAGCCATATTGGCATCTACCCAAAATGTTCTTGCTATCAAGATATGCAACTAATTTATTTTTCATTAATAATTCAAATATTTTAGAGAAGGGAGAGAGAGTGGAAATTGGGCGGTAATTGTTGGGCACACTACTGGGGCCAGATTTGTGCACTGGCGTGATATTTGCAGTTTTCAAATCAGAGGGAAATTTGCCAGTGGATATTGATTGATTAAAGAGCAATGCAATGGGGTAAGTAATTTCCTCAATATTACGTTTAATTATGTGGGCCGAGATTTCATTAACATTTGAGTTTTTACTTTTGAGAGTCTTGATAACATTCATCACGTCAGCAGAAGTGACTGGCAGGATAACCGTTGAGTTTTGGTAATTTCCGTGGAGGAAATCAGTGGCATTTCTAGAAGCAGAAGGCAGTGCATCATTGAGCCTGGCTGCAATTTCACTGAAATGTTCATTAAGAGCTTCAGCAATTTCTTCTGGCTTAGTAAGTGTAGAATCTTTATGAGATAATGTTGTTATCATTGTTTTTGGTTTATGTCGACCTGCTAATTCATTAATGGTTTGCCATATTTTCTTGGTATTGTTTCTAAAGTTACTGAAAATTCTAATGTAGTAATTATATTTAGCTCCTCTAATTAATCGTGTAAGATGGTTGCGGTATAATCTGTAGGCGTTGTGATTGACAATTCCTAATTTGTACATCTTAAATAATTTACTTTTGTATTTTATCGAGTTAAGTATTCCTGATGTTAACCATGGGTTAGACAATCGTTTGGCAGTTACAAATTTAACTACTTTCGGGAAGTGCTTGTTATATAATTCATTTAAGGTTTCCATAAAATTGTTGAAGTTTACATTTATGTCATTAGAATTAAGTGTAACATTCCAATTGATTGCAGATAAACTAGTGGTAAACAGGTTATGTTGATGTCTGTTAAAGTGTCGATAGACTATTTTATGCTTTGTGCAAAGATCAGAGATTACTGCAATATGTAGGAATATGGGGAGGTGGTCAGATAATTGGTAGTGGATTATTCCAGAGGTAGAAGATGGAGTGAAGTTAGTCCAAATATGGTCGAGGAGTGAGGGTTGACCTAGGTTAGGATTATCTGGAAATCTAGTAGGACGAGAAATGTGCGGGAAATAATTCAAAGTCTGCATAGAATTCAAAAAGTGGTTGGTTGGTTGATGGGAAGAATGTTCTAGGAGATTAATGTTAAAATCCCCAAGTAGGACAGTGTTGTTGTTTTTAAAAAGATCATGAGATAGTATGTTGTGTAAAATATGTGTGAATTCTTCCACTCCAATATGCTTACTGTGCGGTCTGTATATAACAGAAAATATGAAGTTACTTGAAAGTTTTAACATAACAGTGCATATCTCTATGTCATCACTAATAAAGGTATATTGTTGAATAGGTATGGCTCGAAGGCCAGAGTTAATGAAAAGAGTAACTCCCCCATGTTCTCTATGAACTCTACTGGAGTGATAAGCGTCATAGCCTTCTAAGACGTAAAGATGTGAGGTTGAATCCTTTAACCAAGTTTCTGATAGTGCAATAATGTGTGGTGGGGTATTGAAGCATTTAAAGAGTGAGGAAAGACTATCAAAATTTTGTGAAGGATCTAACATTGAGGTGGAAGATGTTGAGGCAAGGATGTGACACATTACTGGTGTGAATTGTATTCCTCAATACTGTAATAATTAGAAAGGGAGTTAAGGTTAGCATGGCCATTTACTGCTCTTATGATCTCAGTGCCAATATCATCTGTACCCATTTGATTGTCACCAAAAATATCATCATAAAGTGATTCATAAAGATTCTCCATTGAAAATTAGAAGAATAAGTATAAAAAAAAAAAAAAAATGTAAAGAGTAAAGAGTGAAAAAAGATATATAAAAATATAAGATATTCCAATTAATACTTCAGATAAATACATACACTGACCCGACAGGCATATAATAGCAACGCTTGAAAATTAGTAAAGCTGTCATACTAATAAATGACTGCATAGCATTACAAGCAAGACACTATAGCGAAAAGTAAATGTGCTAGTAGTAGTAGCAGTAGTGGTGGTAGTAGTAGTAGTTGTTTTTGTAGTTGTTGTTGTTGTTGTTGCTGTTGTAGTAGCAGAAGTAGTAGTAGTAGTAGTAGTAGTAGTAGTAGTAGTAGTAGTAGTAGTAGTAGTAGTAGTAGTAGTAGTAGTAGTAGTAGTAGTAGTAGTAGTAGTAGTAGTAGTAGTAGTAGTAGTAGTAGTAGTAGTAGTGGAAGTAGTAGCAGCAGTAGCAATAGTAGTAGTAGTAATAGTAGTAGTAGAAGTAGTAGTAGTAGTTGAAGTAGTAGTAACAGGAGTAGAAGTAGTAGTAGTAGTAGTAGTAGTGGTGGTAAAAATAGCAATAGTGACAAGAGCTGTTGTAAGTGCTGGTAACATGGAAAAATAAAGGCCATAGCAGTGTGCCAAAAATAAGGGTGAATTTGTAATTGTTGTGAAGATATGATTGTTGTAAGTTATATGGAAAGAAAGAGTAAAGAAAATCAACAGGAAAAAAATCAATCAATTAAAAAAGAAAAAGAAGCAGTAATAGTGTCATACAAAAGAATCCGTGCATATATCCATACAGTTGTGACACAATAAGGGGAAGTAATCAATTAATGCATTATATACACCGAGTGGAACATTCTAGAAAAATGCAAATGCATTCAGCATAGGAGTTGATTAAGGTCACCTAAGCTTCATCTCTGAGTGCAGGGAATTTATCTAAGAAGGTTTGAAGGGATTCATCATTTGTTATGATATGTTTAAGGTTGGAACACTTCAATTTGACATATATTTTACCATCTCTAGTGTAGCATTGTTGGAACTGTTCTCTATGGAGTTTTCTGATGTTCCAGATAGCTTTAAAGATGGAAAGGCGTTTAGGAGTTAGGCTTTCATTGACATACAAGTTAGGTCTCATTGTGACACAGGCACTCATGATTTCATCTTTCTTTTGGCGGCTATGGAGTTTGATTATTATAGGTTTCTTTTGGTTCTGTTTTACTTTGTTGCCAAGTCTATGAGCTACATTGATGTCATTGCGGGATATATTTATTTTCAATGCTTCCTTGATAGTATTCACTACTACATCAGCTGCATTCTCACTGTTAGTTTCTTGAGGAAGGGCAGGGCCACTGATTATTACGGTGTCCCTCCTTTCATACTGACTCACGTCATCTATTTGGTTTTCTAGTCTAGCTACTCTGTTTTCAAGGGTAACTATTTTTGTTTTCAATTGATCAATGTGTTCATCTTTCTTGTCCATGATTAGTTGCACCGCTTTTATGATAGTGTTCACTATTATCTTACTCTCCTCCGAAAGTGCACTGATGTCGTCCTGAATAATGCTGCTTATGGTGAGGGGAGGTGACTGCTGTGGTCCGCCAACTCCCCCAGCTGATGTGGAAGACATGATTGATGCATCGGAATCGCCAACCCCCTTCGTCACTGAACCAGGCTTATTCCTTGTGCCGACCATAGTTGACTCTGTAAACAAAGTACTGGACGGCAGAAACAATGCGAGAGATAGAAATGTGACAGTATGGAGTTGAAGGAGGCTGGTTCAGTATAGCGGGGTCGGGTTGTTTGTTTTGGTGCAGGGAGATTGTTGGAACGTCAGGCAGCCAGAAGTTAAATGCTGCTATTTACGGCAGTCCATGGTGTTTGATTGTATTGTAGCGCTTTAAAATTTGAGAATCATACCTGCGGAGCCAGTGTATGTCACTGGCTGGGAAGTATGGTAAGTGTGTGGGTAGTTTATGCTGGAAATGTAGGAACACAGCCAGCACGTCCGTCACGTCCGTGAGAGAGAGGTGGATCATACACGGATACACACGAATAGGACAAGGATAAGACAAGGATACATACGAATACACAAGAATAAGACAAGAACATACAACACTAAGATACCAAAGGAAACGCAAGGATAATAAACAGCAATCAGTCAAGGTTGTCTCATATAAAGTTCCTCACCTTTGAATCATGATGTCATCCTCCTCTGTACAGATGTTAGTATCCGTACAGAGGAGGATGACATAAATGATTCAAGGGGTGAGGAACTTGCCTCTGTAGAGATGTTAGTATCTGTACAGAGGAGGATGACAAATTATTGAAGGGGTGAGAAACTTGCCTTTTGAGGATAGACTGAAGCATTTAATCTACACTCTCTAGGAAGGCGAAGGTTGCGAGGAGACTTGATCGAGGTTTATAAATGGATGAAGGGCTTTAATAAAGGGGATGTCAATAGGGTTTTGGTTGTAAAAGAGGCAGGTAGGACACGTAGCAACGGTTTTAAGTTAGATAAATTGATTCAACAAAGATATTGGAAAGAATTGGTTTACCAGTAGAGTGGTGGATGAGTGAAACAGGCTTGGCAGCCATGTTGTGGGTGCCAACACCATAGATACATTCAAGAAGATGTTGAATAAACTTATGGATAGTGAGGTAAGGTGGGGTTAGAATTACAGGAACTGCTTCGTATAGGCCAACCGGCCTCTTGCAGACTCCTTGCGTTCTTACGTTCTTATGAAACATGCACACTTATAGTTGAGAGAGAAAAAAGTTTTAAAGCCATATGAAAATGAATGATCACCTATATCTAACTTTCTTCGTCTATTTATCCTCAAGAAACAATTATATCGTTTTAGGGAATAAGTAAACACACATACTCTGACACTTGAGAGAGAGAGGAGGCAGGTCACGCCCAGTTCTGAGGCCAAGCAAAAAAAAAACGATCACCACATATTATAGTTGTTATGTTATATTACTGAGTTATAGAAAGGAAACAAGAGCAGAAAGAATGGCAAGGTGGCGGAGTTGAAGCAAAACGCACGTATTCTTCTACTTAAGAGAAAGGAGGAAAGAGTCACGTAGAGTT
>NW_026111218.1:0-23694 GCF_024679095.1 Eriocheir sinensis | reverse complement strand
AGGAATAGATCGGTAATGCCATTATTTTTATCTGGGAAGCCTGGAAAGGGTTGAGAACTTGAGAGATATAGCAAAGTTAAGGTTCAAATGCAAAAAGAAAAGTTTTAGTTGGTTCATATCTGTCATATGCCATCAGATCAATATCATGGCTTCATAGCTTGCCACTTAAAAAAAAGAGGACTTGGATATACAATAACGCAGTGCTGTCCAAACATTTTCGCCTATTGTACCCTTTATTACCTTATCCTACTGTTACGTACCCCCCCACACCGTCCACCATTTCTGAACAAATTCAATTTTATTTAGGATAATGCAAGTAATATATTAATTATATATGAAAAAATGTATAACAGGAGCTCTGGTCAATAAATTCGAATTTATTACACAGCAATAAAAAGGATGATTTAATAACACAATGCATGAAAAATACTTACAACTTAATGCGAGATGTGAGGCTGATGTTCACTGATGATTTTTTCCATCCTTGGCGGTACTGAGGCTACTGCAGTGATTAGGCTTTGTTCCAGGTTGACATTTAGTTTGTTTCTCTGTTTCGATTTGATAATGCTCAGTGCGGAGAAAGACGCCTCACAAAGGTAGGTAGACCCAAATGGCAGAAGTTTTTCTAATGCCATTTTTCCTATATCAGGGTGCTCCTTCATCACAGAGCTCCAGAAGCGAGTGACATTTGAGCTTTCAAATAACAGTTTTAAGCCACGGTCTGCACACACTTCTATCAGTGTTTCCTGGAAACAAATAGGAAGCTTCTCGTGTTCAGAAAAGAGGAATGGGTTCCTAATCCAGTCCAGTTGTACTGATCGTTCATGTATGTCAGGAAAGTAAGACTTAAAAGCACTAATAAGGCTGGTCAAATGTTCCACAATGACTGGTTTCAGAGTGCCTTTCTCATAATTGTTAATGGAAAAGTAGGCATCTGGCAGAGGAAAGCACGTAAACTCTCCCCCTGAGCATGTTTTCTTCCACAGTTCAATTTTCTTCTGAAAACCAGCAACTTTGTCATATAGGTTGAGAATGTTTGTGTCTTTACCTTGCAGAGACAAATTTAACTCATTCAGTTTGCTGAATATATCTGCAAGATATGCCAGTTGTGCAAGCCAAGTAGTGTTTTCAAAATATGTGGCAAAAGGAGACTCATGTTCTGATAAGAAGGAAGCTACCTCATCTCGCAACTCGAACAATCTGCTGAGTATCCTCCCACGCGACAGCCAGCGCACCTCCGTGTGAAGTAATAGCTCTGTGTGCTCTGACCCCATGCTTTCACAAAGTGTGTGAAACAGACGACTATTAAGTGGCCTTGACTTTATGAAGTTGATTACCTGGATGGCATAATTCAGAGTTCCATGCAACTGTGGGCTCATTTTCTTTGAAGCTAATGACTCTCTGTGAATGATGCAGTGAGTCCACTCCACATCAGGATTTTCCTTCTTAATCCTTGCCACTAGTCCCTTCACCTTCCCGGTCATAGATGCAGCAGCATCTGTACACATACTCATGCAAGATTTCCAGCTCAGCCCTTGTTCAGAGAAGAACTGATTAATGACATTAAAAATAGCCTCCCCTGTTGTGTGCTCTTCTAATTTTTTGCAAAATAGTATGTGTTCCTTGATATCATCTTCATCAATGTATCTCACAAAGGAGACAAGATGAGCCTGCCCACTAATGTCAGTTGATTCGTCAACTTGGAGTGCAAATGACTGGCTTGCTTTCATCTTATTCACAACTTGATCTTGAATATCTGCACTCATTTCTCTTACCCTGCGCGAGACAGTTTGGTGTGACAAAGGAATTGCTTTTAGTTGGTCAGCTGTCTTTTTATCCACCATTATTTCAGCCATCATACCTGCAGCTGGCAAAATAAGTTCTTCAGCAATACTGAATGGCTTTTTGGCTTTAGCAATTAATAAAGATACAGCTAAAGATGCTTTCAGAGCTTTGCCTGAAGTTGTCGTGGCTTTCTGAAGTACTTTTTGGGAGCACTGAAAATCAGAGAGCTTTCTTTTGAAGAACTCTACCGGTTTACCAACATGACACTGATGTTTTGTTTTCAGGTGACGCTGGAGGTGAGCTGGTTTCATACTACTGTCGGCCAGCCTCTCCCCACAGAAGAAGCACAAAGCTTCCGGAGGATCAGAATTCGTTGCAGTAAATCCCAAAAGCACATAATCTTCCTTGTACTGCCGATATTTAGGAATATCTGTCTTCTTTTTCTTTCCACCTGTTTGATTTCCTTCGTCTGCGTCACCGCTGCGGCTGCTACAGCTGCCACTTTTTAGCCATCTATCCATTGTTGCTGTTAACGAGCAACTGCCTTCTGTAAGCTTCTGTTATTTTCAAATAAACAGCCGCGCTCACTCTGACGCCTAAGAGAAGACTGAGTCACTGAGCAAGTGGGTAGCAGTCAGCACTGCTCTCGTACACGTACAATACGCGTGCTTCCTGAGTAACCGACCCGTCCCTCGGACTCCCTCCCCCTACCTTTGCCTTCATAGAAACCATGGGAAGTTTCTGCTGTGTGTGTGTGTGTGTGTGTGTGTGTTCGTCGTCTTGTCACGTACCCTTATGATCTATGTTGCGTACCCCCAGGGGTACGCGGACCCCAGTTTGGACAACACTGCAATAACGTAAAGGTTTATATGCAAAAATAGACTTGCCTACATTATTAGTTTCATACCTTATCAAAGCCTTCATGCCAATATGAATCATGCCTATATATCTTAGAAACTTGAACAAATTACTCATAAATATAAGACCAAAAAAGTTTAATTCAGTTCGAAAACAGATTAGCCTACATTATAATGTTATTGTTTCATACCTCGAAGCCTTCAGGTCAATATCATATCTTGAAAACTCGACAAAAAACTAAGAAATAAAAAAAAAGTTTATATGCAAAAATAGCCTAGCCTACATTACATATATTTTTTTTTCACATTTCGTCAAAGCCTTCAGGTCAACATGAATCATTTCTGTATAACTTGGAAACTCTAAAAAGAACCAATGGCCTCTTTCACAGTTCGCCATGATGTGTTAGTAAACCTGCAAATCAACACCAAAGACTTAGAAAATTCATTGCGTAGTGTTTTGTGTTCATGCATAGGTTAATACTTCTGAGGAAATCATACAGGACATCTCTTGTGTGTGTGGTGCTGCATCGAAAACCTAACCATTACGGAGTGTAAAAGACTAAAGTTTCGTTCGGGCGATTACAAAGCCACTACGATGGACTGTGGAATTGGCTCTAAGAAATATAAAAACCTGAAATTTTTGTTAAGAGCAAAAATAGCCTACCGTACAGTCGTGGGACACAAGTGTTGACACAGTTTTCAAAAGGTTTCGGACGCCGCTAGCGAAAGACGGCAACTATCCAGCAGAGCTGGACGACGCGGGTTCGAATCCCCACGCTACCACTCGGATCTTTTGGTCACCGCCGAGTGGCTTAAAACTACACACATGCTGTCCTGAAGACCACCCATCAACCCGGACTCTAGAGGAAGCCGTCCAAGCGAATCAAAAACGAGTTCCGGGGGCAGCATGAGCCAATGCAAGATGGCGCCACTATAAACACTCGCCTGCGCCAGAACGGGCTGGGCCGACCATCAGGCCCCACCAGGAAGATGCCTACCGGCGCAACAGGCAACGACGGAAAAAAAAAGCTACATTCGATTTATATGTGACGTATGTGTGTGTGTGTGTGTGTGTGTGTGTGGTGTAAGGAGCAAAGAGTGTGTGTGGGTGTGAGAGAGATATTACTTAAGGAAGGCGCCAGGGGTATATTTTTTTACGAATATTTTTTTAAACTGACTAAATTAGTTTTTCTCGCTCAACATGTCGGGGATGCTATGTACTACCAGGTAATGAAGCATATTCGTGTAAAATATTAAAATAACAGGGTCTCTTTAAGAGATTTAAATGCCCCGCGCTGTTACGCTATAGCGCGCCAACACACGTGGTATTTCTCAAGGCTTGTACGCACGTAAAACTCACATTAGAAAGTATATTTCCCTGTAAGTTTTGTCATCCATCATCCCTCTATCCACTCGTGACGGCTGCCGAATGTGAAATGCGTACTCTGCTGCTCAGTTCTCCCACAGACGTTGACTGGGGAGGACATTGAAAAATTTCGCTGCGCTATAACCCAAAAACGTCTTTATAAAGACGTACAAGCGCAAAGCAACGATGAGCAAAGTTATGAACATAAAGAAGTCTTCTGGAACAAAATGAAGACCCAGGAAACACGCAAGAAAGCAACGCAAAAAAGCAAGAGTCACGACTCTATCTTCACACCAACCGCACCGCGACCACCACCACCACCACCACCACCACCTTCGAGTGATAACTTTTTTTTTATGAAGGGGGACCATATGCCTTATCCTTCTCCAGTAAGTGAACAAGGTATAAACAATCATATGTGAAGATTTCATGCCAGTCAAGTGAATAGAAATGGCAAAACACATGAAATGGAAAAAAAAAAAAAAAAAAAAACTGTAGGAGCCAAAATCTCGAAAATGTGTTTTTTACACTTCAAAAAAATTCAGAAAATCAACAGTCTGATAGTCTGTTGTAAGGTAGCAATATAAACTACAACTAAATGGCAATTTTTCTCATTTTGTACATTTTTAAAAAGGTAAAAAGAAAACGGGAGAAAAAGTGGAGAAGATTATTAGTGAAATTATTTTTTCGAAGCCGAAACAGAAAATCTAAAATTTACAAAATGAGAAATGTACATATATACACAAATGTTCTGGGGTATTTTTTTTTTTCAAAGTAATTATCTAAAAACTAAAGTCTGTGAAACAAATAGAAAATTTTATGCTCTGTTTGAGTTTCCCCTACACATTCACCCAATTTTCACGAAATTCACAGAATGTCATACATTTACACCAACAAACAATATATTAAAATTTCAAAGACATAGGACAGACAGAATTTTTCTTACGAAACTGTGAGGATCAACTGCACGACGAATATGTTTCTTTAACCCGAGAACGTTGGGAGACCCTTTTCAGGGCTTTCACAAGTCGGGGCTGTGGTACGGTGGACCCTAAAAAGGGCTCTCCATAAAACACCTAATTCGAGCTATTTGTAGTCGGTGGTGGCATAGCGCAACCCACCATGAATGTCCGAGGTCATTGTGGTAGGTGAGTGATCTTGAGGTGGGCTTTTTTGTCAAAGGTGGTGCTGTAGGGTCATGGCAGGCTGACTTAGCTATCCATACAGTAATCACTCGTCAAATTCTCTATAGTAGACAACAAGCGACTATTGGCTAGATGCCACACGTCACGAGACTGTTTATTTTGTGACAAACACCACTCAAAAAGAATGGAGTTTGAGTAAAAGTAAATATTTTTAACGGCTTTTTGGTTATGAGAGGAGTACTTTGATGTACATTCCCTGTTCTTTTCTTAGTCTCAAAATGCAGTGTAATTTTGTCGTTTCTCGGCCACTTCTCGGCTTTCCCATAGCCGAAGCCCACGGGTTAAAAAAATCTGTTATGAATGCTCTTGTTTCCACTAGTCCACGCTCTGTAATAAGATTTTCTGCATTCCATAAGCTAAATACTTGCTTGGCTTTGGTCGTCAGTGTGCATTCTGGAGAGAGAGAGAGAGAGAGAGAGAGAGAGAGAGAGAGAGAGAGAGAGAGAGAGAATTAATTTCTGTCTGCAAATTTGTTCAAAATAATAGCCTAGTTTTCTTAAATGCATAATAATAACTTAATATTCGTAAATGCAAAATAATAGCCTTGTAATTCAATTCAATGCATAATAGCCTACTAGTTTCCTAAATGCACCGGCTGGCATGGACGATGATGTCATTGCATAACATTGCTAAGCGAGAGAGGTAGTCGTAAAAGATGCAAGAAGTTACGAGATGTCTAAGAGCGTTATTGTAAGTTGTGAATTTATCGTAAGAAATAAAATAAAAAAATGAGCAAGATGTAAGAAGCCATTTTAAGTCTTTTAGTGGTCGAAAGAAATGAAAAAAGTTGTAAGATAAATTTAAAGTGTTCATTGTACACTGTGAGTGGCCGTAAGAAGTTGAGAGCTGTATAATACGAGTGTTCATTGTATAATAATTGCTTGTGTGTTGGGTTGTATGCTTATGTGGAGTTTAATATGAAGTGACTATAAATGTGATATAAATGCTTTTTTTAATAATGGTGTATGCATTGAAGAGATGAATGTATTAGGAATAGCCTACTTGTTATAAGTGCTGTATATGATTAATGAATGTGGAAGTATACAATGAATGCTTCCTTAATAATGCTTTATGTGTTTAAAACAGTATGAATTTAAAAGAAATATCCTACTTTTTATTAATGTAGTATATGATTGATGAATGTGGATGTATAATGAATGCTCTCTAAATAATGATGTATGTGTTTAAAAGCATATGAATTTTAAAAGGAATAGCCTACTTTTTCTTATTTGTATATGAGTAATAACTGTATGTATAACTAGTCTTTTCTTTCTTAAAAATGTTGTGTGTTATTAAGAGGGAATGAATTGAAAAGGACTAACCTACTTTTTATCAATCTTGTATATGAGTGATGACTGTGGACGTATAAGTATTCTTTTCTTTCTTAATAATGCCGTTTGTATTAGAGTATGACTTTATGAGGAATAGCCTACTTTTCTTTATTAATCTTGTATATCAGTAACTACTGTCGATGTTCTATTAATCTTTCTTAATAATGTTTTGTATTAAAGAAAGCATGAATGTATGAGGAATAGGCTACTTTTTATTGGTGTTGTATATGAGTACTGAACGTGGATGTATATCTACTATTTTCTTTCTTAATAATGTTGTATGTTGTTAAGAGAGTATGGATTTAAAAGGAATAGCCTTCTTTTCTATTAAAGCTGTATGATTAATGAATGTGGATGTATAATGAATGCTTTCCTAATAATGATGTTTGTATTAATGAGAGCATGCATATATGAGGAATAACCTACTTTTTGTTAGTGTTGTATATGGTTAATGGATGTGGGTGTATAATAAATAGACCGAAAAAGAAGGGGGCTAGAGAAGATATCGAACAAACTACAAAAGGCCTCCAACACTACCTTACCACGGGCCGCCTTTGGCAAATTGTTGTTAGTGCTGGCGTTCCACTGCCTCTGGCAAAATTGTTGTTGTTTTATGTTTACCAGCTCGTTGACTGGATGGGCTATGGTTAGAGCACGGCAGAGGTGCTAGGCGTCAGGCCATGAGGCCCTGCCCAGCTGGTTGGGGGGAACGGGTGCATCCTGCACCCGTAGCCGAGCGAGCAACTCAGCAGTCTATAAGCTGGTTCAAAGGCCAGGGGTTGCTCGCTCGACGAGTGCTGGGCCCGTATCCTCGACAACTATTAATACTAAACTTGGTATTAACTTTCGACTTTAGTATTAACTTCACTCTCAAAGTGTATCCTCAACAACTATTAGCCTAATACCTACTATTAACTTTGGTATTAACTTGGGAGTGCTGGCGAGGACTTCTAAACACTTAATAGTAAAGTTAATAGTGAATCCCAGACCCAGACCCATATCAACATGGCCACCGGACTTCCTCGCCCAGCCCGCTTCCGCAATTTAGAGTTTGATAGGACGCTTTGGAACTGTATAACGATGGTGAACTTGTCAAAACATACATATTAGACCGTGCAGGAATGGAGTATGTGACTGATTTGGTGAGAAAAGAGCTACAAGATCCAGTTCAAAGGTAGCATTCCCTCACCCCGGGGTTGAGAGTGATTTTGACTTAAAGATACTTGGCTACAGGAAAAATGCTGCAGTGTTCAAGTGATGAGTTTGGGGGTAAGCCAGAGTAGTGTAAGAAGGGTGATTGCGAAAATTCTGGCCGCCCTCAGTGCCCTGTAGGTAGTCGGAGGTTTATCCAGTCTCCCCTTGACAGGGTGGAGATCCGTGAAAAGCAAGCAGAATTCTACCAACTTGCCGGTGTTGTGGGAGTGATAGACTGCACCCATGTGAAAATAATGGCACCAAAGGAAACCGAAGTAGTTTATGTCAACAGGAAAAAAAAACATAGCTTGAACATACAATTAGTGTTTGATGCCTTTGTTATTGATTAAAATGTGAAATATTTGAGTTAAGGAAAACAAAACATGGGAAAAAAACTTTTATTTGTAGCAGAAAGGTACACACATGCAAATGAAAAAGATGACATTAAAATTGCATTAAAATGTAATTTATAATATGATTTATAATTATTGTTGCTTTAAAATCAAGTTAGAAAACAAATTACTCCTGCCGGTTATTCGTATTGAGATAATGGTGGTAAGAAAGCTTGTTAGAGACGTCTGCCAGTGTGAGGGAGGAGGAACGAAAGGTCGAGGTGACCACATCGCGAACATCATGACTTATGAGTGAAGTAAAACGAGGTTACTTGGTTTATGTTTACAAAGTTCCAAGTGGAAAAACAACTTTATTGTGAATTCAGTGTATACTTTTCTGGAGTATTGTGTTTACTGAGTGAATTGGTGACCAATCTGTTGCTATTTGTGTCTTGCTTGAGGATATTCATCATTGGATTCAAAGCTATAGTATTAATGTGCAATAGTCATCATAACAAAATACGTACGGTAGTAATTAATTACATGTGTCAACCTATTTATTTTCATGAGATCATGGTATGACCACTGAAAAACATAGCTTTTTTATCTTGGCTCCATTACAAATTCAGTATATAATTACTCTATTAGTGGAATCTAGTTTTCAGCATATTTTATTATTATGCCAATATTCTAAGCACTCAGCTTGCAAACATGCTTAGGTTTATGTTGTCAGCTTGGGTCGGACTTATGTGAACACTTTACCAAGTGACCTAAGATTACTCAGTGCTCGCAAAGCTATGGTATTAACGTGCAATGGTCATCATACCAAAATACGTATTAATTAATTATATATGTCAACCTAATTATTTTCATGAGATCATGGTATGACTGCTGAAAAAGATAGCTTTTTTTATCTTGGTTCCATTACAAATTCAGTTTATAATTATTCATATATTCAATAAAGTAGTGGAATCCAGTTTTCAGCATCTTTTATTATTATGCCAATATTCTAAACACTCAGCTTGCAAACACACTTAGGTTTATGTTGTCAGACTGGGTCGGACTTAGGTGAACACTTTACCAAGTGACCTAAGATTACTCAATGCTACCATATAGGTATACTACATATTTGATTGTGAATTCATCAGAAAGCACTCAAGAGCAGCATGAGTCTAATTAGGTGCTAATGAATATCCTGCCTGCATCACAGACTACATAAAATGCAAATATGATCATTGCCTAAAGGTGTTATTAGCTAATGATGCTAAATATATATATATATATATATATATATATATATATATATATATATATATATATATATATATATATATATATATATATATATATATATATATATATATATATATATAAAACTGTCTGCCCTAATGTCCTCCCACTTTTGAAGTCCAAATGACGCCCCTGATTGTAACAACGTATCTTGTAACACCCAAGACTGGGTGCCGGTGCAAATCTCCTCATTTAACACCGAGAAATTAATCTAGGCTCAAGGGAACTCGGAAAATCCAAGTTAGAGAGTGCTGGCTGTGGGGATTGAACCAGTGACCTTCGACATATAAAGCCATGTCTGTCAGTCGAGCCAATAAAGGTAAAGGTAGAGTTGGGGCATACGCTGTAGCAGCGCGTGGCCTCGGTGCTCATCTCCGTAACATTGGCCCTTGAGCCTGTGGTGGGAGGGAGCCCATTACCCCGGGACACAGGGCCTGTGTGACATCCGGGTTACCACAGTTTCCCCAGGTAGTCATTTATCGACCAGCCCGAGAGGGAGGATGATCAGCTTGGTGAGCTGCACGCCGACTGCCCGGGCCGGGATTCGAACCCGGGCCCGCGTAGAAGCCAGGCATGCTGACCACTAGACCACAGAGGCGTATTGGAGCCCAATCTCAAGTGAACCCACTCACAATGGCACACAATTTTTTTTCTGGTAAATTTTGTGCTTTGAATGAATTTGCTAATCATTTCTCTCGAAAAACAGCAGAGATTATTTTTCACCCCTTCCACCCTAACCTCCTCAGTAATAAAAAAAGTGACAAAATCATAGCCTTGAGGCAGTAATTATACTGCTACCCTATGAAAGGCATCTCTTAACTCCGATGAAGTAGGTGGTGACTGTGGTGGAGCAGCTTCATTGTCATCCCTTGCAGTGGCAGGTGTCATTGGGGGGCCAGCAGATCATGAAACAGTGGCTGGTGTCATAGGGCCAGCAGATGATGAAGCAGTGGCAGGTGTCATTGGGCCAGCAGATGATGAAACAGTGGCTGGTGTCATAGGGCCAGCAGATGATGAAGCAGTAGCAGGTGTCATTGGGCCAGCAGATGATGAAGCAGTGGCTGGTGTCATAGGGCCAGCAGATATTGAAGCAGTGGCTGTTGCCGGAGCAGCTAATGGTATCTTTTCCACAGATAATGAACAATGTGCTGGGATGGTCTCTAGCAATACTGATAAAGTGTGTATCTACAAAGAATATGAATTTAAGGGTGATTAATAAATTGTTTTAATGAGAATATAAAAGTTTTTGCCAAAAACATACTGGCCAGTCAATATTTCACTGCTGCTTGACTGTTGCTGCTGTCCTATCCCTAGCACATCATGTCAATGCTGAATGTCTCTGGTTACCCTTCAAATACATTAGCCGAGCAGCGTATGATGTGATACACCAGTTTATCTACAACAGCTTCTGTCATAGTTATATAGGAATGCGCATGCTTATCTGTGTTGCAACAAGTGTGGGGCACTCAGGTGCTGGGGAAATGTCATTGTTATGAAGGGCAGGGTAAACCAGTGTATGCTGTGAGGCCTTGGTGTGGAAGTTCCCTGTCTGAACTGTGCAGCTAATCCCCCATACAGTGAGGCCTTTTTACTCCTCAGGGGCTGTGCAGCTGAGAGAGTGGTGTACATGAGTGTGAGTGTGTGAGTGTGTGTGCCTGTCTTGGCTAAAACCCTTCACTGGGGAAGACAACCAAGGTATTTAGATAGATTGATAGTCATTGACAGATGAACATTAAAAAAAATTCTATATCAAATATGCAGTTCACTGCTATGAACTTATTAACTTTAAGCTGAAATAAAGGCATTGTGGCCAGTATAGCTGCATTCTGTGAGCACATAAAAAACTAACTAATATAAGTTTTACATTTAAAGACATAACAACTAAAAAAAATTACCAGTCTGCCGCTGCTCATTCTTGCACTTGGCAATGTGAGGCTTTGATTTTTGTTGTACGTTGTACCAACGCCTCTCACAGTCATCCTGCGTACGGGGTCCACTCCCAGGGAAGGCACTGTCAGGGTATAAATGTGAGGCAAGTTTCTTAATCGTTTCACTATGGCATGCTTTTTATTTCCCATACCTTCTCCAATAACATTTAATACATGCTGTGATGGAAAGCTAAATCAGTACCAGTATTTTATTTACATGCATCATAAGACATTAACTTTTTAGTTGTTATGAACATGGCAATTAATACTACTGTTCATTACCTACTTTTCTAAAATGCTTTTCTCTAAGTAGGATGATATTACACAATACAGCTATACAAAAAAAATCAAAGCATTAATCTTAATTCCATTCTTTTGAGTACTTCTAACCTAACATTATATCACCAGAAACTGTTTGACCAATGCTATCAAAATAATATTTTAATCTTACTTTACCATTCTCATCAAATCTACCTATTCCGATATAGTCTTAACATAAAATACTTGTAAAAGTGTTGAGAATCTGGCATGCCCCCCCAAAAAAAAAATCTAAATAAGGAATACATAAAATAACAGGTAAATATGACTTGACTCTCTTAGAGGTAGAAGACTATCAGTAAGAGGAGGAGAGCTGATGAGACGAAGAGCCTTAGACTCAGTCTGTCCAAGAGAGCAGTGTGGTGGAGCTCCCCACGTGAGATGCATACTCCATACGAGGGCGGACAAGGCCCCTGTATATGGATAGCAACTGTGCGGGGGAGAAGAACTGGCGGAGACGATACAGAACGCCCAACCTCGAGGAAGTTGATTTAGTAAGAGAGGAAATGTGAAGTTTCCAGTTAAGATTTTGAGTTAAGGATAGACCGAGGATGTTTAGTGTTGAAGAAGGTGACAGCTGAGTGTTGTCGAAGAATAGGGGATAGGTGTTTGGAAGATTGTGTCGAGTTGATAGGTGGAGAAAGTGGGGTTTTGAGGCATTGAAGGACACAAAGTTCCTTTTACTCCAATTGGAAATAATAGTAAGGTCTGAGGTTAAGCTTTCTGCACCTCCAGCCTGGAGTCATGTAATTCCTGTCGAGAGGGTCTCCTGTTGAAAGAAGTTGAATAAAGCAGAGTGGAGGCATCAGTGTATGAGTGGATAGGACACTTTATTGTGGAAAGAAGATCATTGATGAATAAGAGGAAGAGAGTGGGACAGAGCCCTGTGGAACACCACTGTTCATCGGTTTAGGGGAAGAACAATGACCGTCTACCACAGCAGATATAGAACGGCCGGAAAGGAAACTGGAGATAAAAGAACAGAAAGAAGGATAGAATCCGAAAAAGGGTAGTTTAGAAAGCAAGACTTATGAAAGACTCTATCGAAGGCTTTCGATATGTCTAGCGCAAAAGAGAAAGTTTCACCGAAACGGCTAAGAGAGGATGATCAAGAATCAGTTAAGAAGATCGTCAGTAGAACGCCCCTTGCGGAACCCATACTGGCGATCAGATAGAAGGTTAGAAGTGAAAAGGTGCTTTTGAATCTTCCGGTTAAGGATTGATTCAAAGCTTAGATAGACAGGATTGTAAACTATAGGGCGGTATCTTAATAATAGGAGGAATATGCCCAGAATCGTCCAGAGTGGAGTTGTTACAGAAAGTCTGAGCGACGTGTTCAGCCTTAGAATAGAAGAGACAGCAGTTGATTTAGTAAGAGAGGAAATGTGAAGTTTCCAGTTAAGATTTTGAGTTAAGGATAGACCGAGGATGTTTAGTGTTGAAGAAGGTGACAGCTGAGTGTTGTCGAAGAATAGGGGATAGGTGTTTGGAAGATTGTGTCGAGTTGATAGGTGGAGAAAGTGGGGTTTTGAGGCATTGAAGGACACAAAGTTCCTTTTACTCAATTGGAAATAATAGTAAGGTCTGAGGTTAAGCTTTCTGCACCCTCCAGCCTGGAGTCATGTAATTCCTGTTGAGAGGGTCTCCTGTTGAAAGAAGTTGAATAAAGCAGAGTGGAGGCATCAGTGTATGAGTGGATAGGACACTTTATTGTGGAAAGAAGATCATTGATGAATAAGAGGAAGAGAGTGGGACAGAACCCTGTGGAACACCACTGTTCATCGGTTTAGGGGAAGAACAATGACCGTCAACCACAGCAGATATAGAACGGCCGGAAAGGAAACTGGAGATAAAAGAACAGAAAGAAGGATAGAATCCGAAAAAGGGTAGTTTAGAAAGCAAAGACTTATGAAAGACTCTATCGAAGGCTTTCGATATGTCTAGCGCAAAGAAAGTTTCACCGAAACGGCTAAGAGAGGATGATCAAGAATCAGTTAAGAAGATCGTCAGTAGAACGCCCCTTGCGGAACCCATACTGGCGATCAGATAGAAGGTTAGAAGTGAAAAGGTGCTTTTGAATCTTCCGGTTAAGGATTGATTCAAAAGCTTTAGATAGACAGGATTGTAAAGCTATAGGGCGGTATGTTAATAATAGGAGGAATATGCCCAGAATCGTCCAGAGTGGAGTTGTTACAGAAAGTCTGAGCGACGTGTTCAGCCTTAGAAATAGAAGAGACGGCAGTGCTGCCGTCTGGGTTAAGAAGGGGGAAAGAGGGAGAAGTGAAATTGGAGGAAATATTTTTGGCTAAGTGTCAGAAGTCTCTGGAAGAATTAGAGAAAGCAAGGTGTTGACGTTTGCTATGGATAAAGGAGTTTTTGTTAAGTCGGAGAATAGATTTGGCAAGATTCCGGGCTGAAATGTAAAAGTCATGGTTAGCGGGAGTTGGAAGACTCTGGTACCTTTTGTGAGCTGCCTCTCTATCTTTGACAGCACGAGAATAAGCGTGATTAAACCAAGGCTTTTTAGCATGGAGAGTAGAGAATCTACGTGGAATGTATGCCTCCATTCCTGAGACAATCACCTCTGTGATGCACTGGGCACACACTGAGGGGTCTCTCTCCTGGAAGCAGTAATCATTTCACGGGAAATCGGAAAAAGTACATCCTCAGGTCGTTCCACAGAGCTGAAGCAAAATGCCAGAAGCATCGCCTCTTCGGTGGGTTCAGAGGGTGTACAGGAGCGATAAGACAGAATACAGAAATAAGGTTGTGATCGGATGAACCCAATGAGAGAACAGTTTGACAGAGTAGGCAGAAGGGCTAGAGAAAAGGAAGAAGTCTAGAATGTTGGGCCTGTCTCCAAGACGTTCGGGAATACGAGTAGGGTGCTGAACCAACTGCTCTAGGTCATTGAGGAGAGCAAAGTTGTAGGCTTGTTCACCAGGCTGATCAGTGAAAGAGGATGAAAGCCAAAGATAGTGGTGGACATTGAAATCTCCTAGGATGGAGTAGTATTAGTAGTAATATTATTATTATTATTATTATTATTATTATTATTATTATTATTATTATTATTATTATTATTATTAATAGTAGTAGTAGTAGTAGTACTATTATTATTATTATTATTATTATTATTATTAGTAGTAGTAGTAGTAGTAGTAGTAGTAGTAGTAGTAGCAGTAGTAGTAGTAGTAGTAGTAGAAGTGGGAAGACCCGAAGCTAATCAAAAAGAGAGGAGGAGGAGGAGGAGAGGGGGGCAGGAGGGGAAAAAGATGATGATGATGATGATGATGAGGAGGAGGAGGAGGCGAAATAAGAAAAGATACATACATAGGAAGAACAGACACAAGAAGACCTATCGGTCTATGGCGAGGGTGTCTGTTTACTACCGCTACTACTAGTAATCTACGTGTGGTAAGACAGGACAGAAAAGATGAAGGCTCCTCCCCACCCACCTCTCCCTCCGGCAACGTGCCGGCAGGAAATAGTTAGAAGAGAACACCATGTACCTTTAAGGAAGAAAGGGCCATGGAAATTTTACAGTAAAGAGAGAAATAAGAGGAAACTACTACCCTTAACTTACACTACTGGTAACCTAAGCTGAGGGGGAAAATGACTTCATTACATAAGAACATAAGAACATAAAAATACAGGGAGACTGGTAGAGGACGAGTGGCCTACACAGGGCAGCCCCAGAATCCCCCCTAATACTCACGATGAGTGAGGTGTAGTTTCAGGGGCACAGGTGGAGGCTTGATCCTCGTTTTACCGGCGGTACTAGGCACGCACCAGTAATCTGTCACCTTACTGCACCCACACCTCACTCCACCTGTCATGCGGACATTAACTGTTGCTTTACTCTATTGTTAACTTACGCTACTTGCAATCTAGGTTGTGGGGGAGAATAATATGAATTTAGGTTGACGTCTTGCTGCAATCTGTCTGAAAACATACGAAGAAGGGTCAGTATAATCGTATGTCCCTGAAGACTTAAAGCTATTGATACTCTGTGCGTTAACTACTGACGGTGGGAGTCTATTCCAGTGATCGACGACTCTGTTATTGAAAAAACTTATGCGCACCAATGTGTTACATCCGTTTCCCTTTAACTTCATACCGTTGCTGCGTGTTCTTGTGTTGGTGTCTCTCTGAAATAGACTATCTGGGTTAATGTCGAATACATTAAGGATTTTGAACACTTCAATTAAGTCCCCTCTTATCCTTCGCTTTTTTAGGGAAAACATATCTAAACGTTTTAAACGCTCGTCATATGGCAAGTTTCGGAGCGCTGGAATTTGTTTGGTTGCTCGTCGCTCTATCTTTTCTAGCAAAACTTGATCTTTGATATAGTTAGGTGACCAGAACTGAACGGCGTATTCTAGGTGTGGTCTTACAAATGCTAAATATAATCTCTTCATAAGTTTGGGTGATTTATAATCAAAGTTTCTTGAGATTAATCCCAACATCATATTGGATTTTTTACTCGCTGCAGAACATTGATCGCTCATTTTAAGAGTGTTACTGATAATGACACCAAAATCTTTTTCTTGTTTTACTTCGCTGAGCTCATGTCCTTGAATCTGATATTTAAAGTTAGGATTTTTTTCACCTATGTGCATTACTTTACATTTATCTACGTTAAAACTCATTTGCCATTTTTCGCTCCAGTCGGCAAGTCTTATTATGTCTGATTGAATGTTCTCGCAACTTTGACTGTTCATTACCGTACCTCCTAATTTGGTGTCGTCGGCGAATTTGGCTACTTTTGATAGGATATCAGTTGTAAGTCATTCACGTAAATTATGAATAGTGTTGGCCCCAGGACCGAACCTTGGGGAACGCCACTGGTGACGGGTTGCCAATCCGATGCTTCACCATTAAGAACTACACGTTGTTCTCTGTCGGTGAGCCAGTCATGAATCCATGCACATAGATGGTCGTTAATACCGTGGGAATGCAGTATTGAAATAAGCCTAACGTGAGGAGCTTTATCAAACGCTTTCTAAAAATCTAGGTAAATTACGTCATATGGGCTTCGGGCGTCCCAACATGTATAAACATCGTTGGAAAAGGTTAATAGGTTGGTGGGGAAGACCGATTACTACGAAATCCATGCTGACTATCAGTTATCAATTCATTTGTTTCAAGGAAAGTGATCATTTTATCCCTGATTATTTTTCGAATAGTTTAATTAGGACAGACGTAAGGCTGCTAGGACAATAATTACTGGCTTGTTTTCTGTCTCCTATTTTTTAAAGATCGGGGTAATATTGGCCTTTTTCCACTCAAGAGGCACACTGGCCTGTGCTAATGACTTGTTGAATATTAATGTTATGGGTAATTCTAGCTGTTGGCTACATTCTCTTAACACATGAGGAGATAAATTATCAGGGGCCCGGAGATTTATTTGGATCTATTATCTGCACGCACTTCGCTGATATCAGTTTCGGTCAATGCAAGCTTATGTTCTTCAGGGCCTTGAAAATTTTTCTTCGGGGCTGAATCGATGTCATGTTCTCTTCTGTAAATGCGCTACTAAAGGTTGAATTTAGGACCGACGCCATGCTTTTATCACTAATCGTATTGCCACTTGACCTGGTAGCTGCGGGATTATGTTTCTTAAAGGCCCCTCTAAGCGAGAAAAATGAGAAAAATCATCACTGACGCAAACCATTTCATAATATATATATATATATATATATATATATATATATATATATATATATATATATATATATATATATATATATATATATATATATATATATATATATAAGCATTTGTGATCAGTTTATGCATCATCTATTTTGGGGGGTCTATATCATGGCAAAAATGTGGCCCGTCGCTGGTACACGGTAAAGCCACAAATTTGTCCCATCGCTGCTACCGGGTTGATAGTAGTGGGCCGATATTATTTTTAACAGTTTTTTTGTTTCTTATGTAACTGGAAAATAACCTGGGAGGCGAGCACAAAGGAACACAAAGGAAGAACAAACAACAACAGACCTGCTGGTCCTTACGAGGCTGTTTGTGACAAGCTACACTAACTATCTAATCAAAGGTGGAAGATGAAGAACAGCAGGGCGAAGGCTCCTCCAGCCAAAGCTGGCAGGAAAGGAAAAAGAACCATGCAGCATGGAAAAACTGCATGGAATTTATGTAGGGAAAGAGGAAAGAACTACCATTACTTCTACCACCAATCGGGCGATAAAAACGGACAAGGACACCAGTATTCGAAAGAATTTAACGTTATTATGACAATGAGTAATATCTAAGTTGCTGGTTGGATTCAAAATACTTGTCTAATCTATTCTTGAAGGCCGTAACTGTTGTACTTTCAACGACATCACAGGGTAGAGAGTTCCAAACATTAACAACTCGATTGAAGAAGTATTTAGCTTCGTGCGACGAGAATCTTTTACCACTTATCTTCAAGTTTCGATTTCTTCTTGTTCTATTTGATCGATCAATTGTAAAGTAATCTTCCGCATTAATATCATTGAATCCTTTAAACATTTTAAACACTTCTATTAGATCGCCTCGCATTCTTCGTTTTGACAGGCTGAATAAATTTACTTCTTTAAGCCTTTGTTCATATGATAAATTTCTCAACCTAGGAATCATCTTTGTTACTCTTCGTTGGACCCGTTCCAACTTTTCTGTCTTTTCTGTAATAGGGAGACCAAAACTGTACACAGTACTCTAGACGGGGTCGAACCAACGAATTATACAATTTCAATTTTACTTTTTCCGATTTATTATTAAAGACTCGTCCGATGAAGCCAACCAATTTGTTTGCAGTTTTAACTACCTCTGAACAATGCTGACCGGGCTTTAAATCGCTTGATATAGTGATACCAAGATCCTTTTCTTTACTTACTGCAGAAAGTTGTTGGCCATCCATTTCTTACAGAGTGAAGGAGGTTAAGAGGAGAAGGAGGAGGACGCGAAATAGGAAAAGATGGAGGCGAAGGAAGAAGGGGAGAGGGGGAGGAGGAGGAGGAGTATATGGATTAGGAGGAGGAGGAGGAGGAGGAGGAGGAGGCAGATGGTGTTGCGCATTCCAGATAATCGTGACGTCATGTTTGTGTATGGGAGAACCCGTTGATGGACAAGTGCTTGACAAATGGAATGTGTGTGTGTGTGTGTGTGTGTGTGTGTGTGTGTGTGTGTGTGTGTGTGTGTGTGTGTGTGCGCCCTTTGAACAAAATGAATGTCAAAAATGCTCGAATAAGTGCAAGGAACAGGATTGAAAATAATTGATTCCAAGAGAGTAGTAGGCAGTGGTCGAATGCGCCGCCGTGTACGTATGGAGGGCTCCTTTAGATTACCACACCTATTATCCCACCTTTGACGTAGCCTGTGATAACCACCTGGAAAGAACCAACATCAGCCTCTAGAAGTCTTGCTCGTGTGATCTCAACTTAAAGTTAGGTTACTGACGTAGAGCACCTTTGACCTCTGCTCAGTGTTGGGCCAACCGTAATCGGGCTCCACCATATATCTTGTACTTTGACAATCGTATTAAAATTGCCACTATTGCTACGATATTCACCTGGTTTAATTAATTATCAGGAAAAGTTTTTTTTTAGGAATGGTACTACGGTGATAACAAAGGAGTGGTCGAATAGTCCTACACGCACGTGGATGGCAACGTTGCTAGATTGTCGTACCAGCCCCTTATATATACACACACACACACACACACACACACACACACGCGCACGGAATATTCATAGCCTATCCCTCCTTCTCCTCCTCTTCCTCCCCTCCCTCTCTTTTCTTTTTCCTTTCTTCGTATTTTCTTCTTTTTCGTCTTATTTGTTCTTTCTCCTTTTTTTCTGCTTTTTTTTCTTGGTATTATTTTGGTATAATACTTTTTTTTTTTTTTTCTTCTCTTCTCCTTTTGTTATTCTTTTTTTCTTTCCCTTTTCTTCTTTTTTCTTTTATCTTCGTCTTATCAATTTTCTTTTTCTTTTATTATTTTCTCCTTCATCTCCTTCTTATCACCATCCTTCCTCCTCCTTCTCTTCCTCCTCCTCCTCCCCCTGTATATTTTATCCTCTTATTTGTTAACATTCTCAGTGCGCGCATTGAAATTCTCTCTAGTTTAAGGAAATGGTACAAATGGATCTAATTCTACGTGCGCTGTGAATGTTCTCTCTCTGCTCGCGTCCTTGTGATGTGATTATTTTACCTACTTTTTTCTCATTTGCTTTATTATCGTTTCTCTTTTGTTTTCTTTTACTTAGTGTACGGCGTTAGGGTCTGTACGGCGGCAAAAAGGAGACGGAAAGAATTGTAAAGCTAGCAAAAGTGTTCCTAAAGTCGTGCTGGAAAAATGAATGGCAAAAATGCTCGAAAAAATGCAAGGAACAGGATTGAAAATAATTGATTCGGGCAATAAAATTATGAATATTGCTCTGAGATGGTAGGAAAGGTAGGTAATATAATTTAATGCCATTGGAAAGCAAAATACGTGAATCACCATATGTCCAAGGAATAGGATTGAAAATAAGCGATTCGGGCAATAAAACTGAAAATTGTAGTGCGATGGTGTATTATAGTGAGGAAAGATCCATAATATAATATCATTGGAAAGCAAAATACGTGAATCAGCATAAGCCAAGGAATATGATTGATAAATATAGTCGGTTTCACGAGAGCTGGCGGGTCAAATCCTTCAGGGATGGACTCGCGTACTTGGCATCATTGCTTGGGTGACAATCTCTGCGTCGCTCATTGGCTGTTGTTTACTAGATCTAACCTACCGTGACATAACCTACTATCTCTTGCTCTCTGGTCCCTCTTTAAGTCAGTACAGGCACCCAAGCAATGATACCAAGTCCGCGAGTCCACCCCTGAAAGATTATGGTGATTCAGGCAATAAAACTGAAAAAAAAAATGTAGTGCGATGGTATATTATGGTGAGGAAAGATCTATAGTATAATGCCATTGGAAAGCGAAGTGCGTGAATAAACAGAAGAGAGGACCAAGAAGAGGAGGAGGAGGATGAGGAGGAGGACGACGACCTAGCGATACAGGTCAGAAGAAGAAGAAGACGGAGGAGGAGGAGGTTATCATTTGTCATTTGTTTTTTGGTTTTTGTATCCTCGAACATGTGGAATCTAATGCTTTATTTTTATAGCAATTATTTTTTTCGATAAGAATGTTCCTATTATATACTTTACTGCATGATAAAAGAGAAGGTCTCTTTTACTTTGAATAAATTAATGAATGAAAAACTGGATAAATATAAGAGTATTTTTTCGTGCTTTTAAATAATAGTAAATTCCTGAATCATTTTACAACATTTATTTCTCATTGAGAGAGAGAGAGAGAGAGAGAGAGAGAGAGAGTCTTCCTCACAACGTAGCTCTTTTCTCCCACATTTTATCTTCAAAGTTATACAGTTTATTTTTTTTTTATCTTCCCACACATGTTAAAATAATTACATAAACTTCATCATCATCATCACCACTTGTTACGATATCAAAATCATCTGTTTCATCTTCGTCATCATCATCATCATTCTTACCTGTCATTTCACCATCTTTACCTTAATCTTATTTATCTGATTGCTTACCTGGAAATACCTAGCTCAAGAATGACAATACACTCTTATTATTATTATTATCATTATTATTATTATTATTATTATTATTATTATTATTAGTGGTGGTGGTGGTAATGTTTTTTTTTTTACATTTCACCTCACACTTCTACCTTCACACTCCCTTCCTCTTTTTTCCTCCATTGCTGTCTCTCTCCTTATATATTCTCTGTTGTTATCTTCTTCCTCATATTTATTCACCTGTCTCTGCTCTCTACCTGTTTATCGAATGCGCTTCTTACATTGCTTCTAATTCCACCTCCTCCTCTGCTCGCAACACCTATGTAATTCCTCTTTATTGTATCATATCATCTCTATTAACCCAGTCTTACCCTCCGCCTCCGCTTGCTTCTCTGCCTCTTCCCTCTTCACAATTTCTCATCCTCTTTCTCGAATCTACTCCTGCTATTACCTCTCATTGAACTAAAACCTTATCTTTTACTCTTCCTCTTCTTCTCTTTCCTTATATCCTCTCCATCACCAAATATCCCCCTCTTCCTCCTTGCAGCATCGTCCCTATCCTTACATCATCATCACTTATCCTCTTGCTCCTCTTCCCCTTCCTCCTATCTATTTCGTCCACATCATCACTTCATCCTCATCTTCTTCTCCCTCATACAGTGTCTTCGCGGTCTGTGTTTCGATTCGCCTGCAGAGATCCTTGTATTCGGCCCACTTTCTGATCCCCTCCAAGAGCCAGTGGCCGTAGTACTTGGCTGACTCTCCTCTGCTCGCACCCCGGCAGGACCACGTTCACGTTGGCGTGGAACCGTGGCTCCAGGAAGAATGGGACGGACAGCCTGCCAAGGGAAAGGTGAGAGAGGTTTGGAGATGTTGTTTGCCGTTTGAGTTCCTTTTGCTCTTAGGCTTAGAATAGATAGTGCCTGGGGGAGGAGGAAGGAAAGGCTGTGGGGGAATGGCGAGTTTGTGTTGGTGATGGTTAGGTTAGGTTAGTGGTGCAGTGTTACCAAACCCAACACACATATACTTTCACGAACCCTGACCTCCAAAATCTTTCAAAGGGTCATATTCTTACGTATCTAGCCTAATATATCCATCCTAACCTATCCAACTTAACTTAACCTAATTTAACCTATCTACTATTCCAACAACAACAACAAATAAAATTACCTATCCAACCTAACCAACCTACACACCTATTCCACCACCAACAACAGCAACAACCTTACCAAACCAACCTAGTCCAACCTAACATAGCCTACCACCACCGCCACCACCACCAGGCTCACCTATCACCACAGCAGTCGATCACGCGGTGTTTGGTAGCCTTGAGAGCCCCGCCGCTGGTGTAGGAGAGCAGCTGGCCGATGTTCATGACGAGGTGGCCGGGTTTGTGCGTCACGTCGATGATGGAGTCGTCCTTCCACCAGCGAACCTGCAGCCCCGGGTACTCGGCAAAGGTGGCCAGCAGCGTGACCTTCGTGGTGTCCTGGTGTTCGGCCGTCTGGATCACTGTAGGGGAGGAGGGAAAGTGTGTGAAAAGGAGATGTGGTTCGAGTGCGTGTTTTTGGTTTTAGAGATAGAATAGGTGACGAAAACTTACTGCATGACGGAACTTTGGTGCCTCGCTGACTGTATCACTATAACGATGGAGGAAGAAAGATGGCAGAAGGTGTGTTTAATGTTTTGATGGTCTTTTGCTTTAAGGCTCAGAAAAAGTGATAAAATATCTTTGCTCATGGCTTAATATGTCTGTTTGGCTGCTTGGATTACTGTGAGAGGGAGGAAGAAAGAGAAAAGGTGTCTCAAGCAGGTATTTTTGCGATCTCTCAGTTCCTTGTTTTTAGACTAAGAAGAGATGAGGAAGGAGATGATAACGTGGCGAGACCTTCAATTTACCCGGAAGAAAGGAGTTTGAAGAAGACGTGAAAAGAATATGTCAGCTAGTTTTGCTTGAGGACATAGAGAATGCAATGTAAGATGACGATAATTGAAAGGTGATGAAGATGATAACGTATTGCAAGACCATCAATTTACCCGGAAGAAAGGCGTTTGAAGAGGCCGTGAATAGAACATATCAGTTACTTCTCCTTTTAGACTCAGAGAAGGCAAAGTAAGATGACGATAACGTGAAAGGTGATAAAGATGATAACGCATAGCAAGACCATCAATTTACCCGGAAGAAAGGCGTTTGAAGAGGCCGAGACTAGAACATGTCAGCTATTTTTGCTTGAAGACCCAGAGAATGCAAAGTAAGATGACAAAAACGTGAAAGGTGATAAAGAAGATGATAGAATAACGTATAGCAAGACCATCAATTTACCCGGAAGAAAGGCGTTTGAAGAGGCCGTGAATAGAACATATCAGTTACTTCTCCTTTTAGACTCAGAGAAGGCAATGTAAAATGACGATAACGTGGAAGGTGATAAAGATGATAACGCATAGCAAGACCATCAATTTACCTGGAAGAAAGGAGTCTTAAGAGGCCGGGAATAGACCATATCAGTTACT
>NW_026111217.1:397481-414470 GCF_024679095.1 Eriocheir sinensis | reverse complement strand
TCTAATATCTCATTCATTTATTTCTCTTCTATCTATCTCCTTATCTATCTGCCTGTCTATTTATCTCATTACCTATCTATATTTATCTATCTATCTGTTTATGAACAACAAAAATGGCATTGGTTAGGGCACCCACAACACAAGATTTGGCAACACTTTTCCCGGAACACAATAGCAACAACAACACGCTGGAACACACATTAACAATCCCGTACAAGCTTGTAACACTCTTACCACGAACTCATTACTAACACCAAGAGCCTCGCAACACTCCTACCTTTCAGATCATTACCATTATCAGCTCTCAACACAATTCTGTAAGACCCTTCCCCCTCATTATTAATCGTAACAATCTTGCAACACTAACACTCAGATCATTACCCACAACCCTACAGTCTACAACACTCTCATCATGAACCACTCAACACTAATAAGCTCGCAACACTCTTATCATGAACCCCTCAACACTAATAAGCTCGCAACACTCTTACCCCTCTGGCTTTTATCATCAGTTCGCAAGGATGTTTTATTTACTAATTTTAGGTTCCTTTACTGTAAAAAAATAATACAATGACCTTATTAACCATTAACGCCAACACATCTTACAACACTAATCCTCACGCCATCAACACAATCATCATCATCAGCCCAACACAACACCCTTACTAAATTAGAACCAATAATCCTGCAACACTCGTACCTTCAGAACATCAGTATCAGTAGTTCTAAACACAACAATGCGTCATATTATCCCATTAACACCAACACATCTCGCAACACTCTTACCCTATCATCATCATCATCAGCCCCGAACAACACCCTCGCCCCGCTACTCATTAATTCCTCCCTAACGCTGCTCTGTAATAGTAATGTTAATGAGAGGAAATGAAAAAAATATATATACACACACACGCGGATCCCTCTCTCGCCTTTGAAGTCAACTCTAAATTTAATTTCTGCTCGGGGTAAACATGATTTAAACTTGTCAGCCTTTACGCGCGTGCCAAATAAAAGACATGCGATTACGTGAGAGTTGTATATTTTAGCAAACGTTATAGACATCATACGCGTGCAGCAACGTTTTTCCCAGGCATTTTTTTAAGGTATCTGAAGATTATTGACCTTAGTTTACCTTTGGGTGTAAAAAGGTATGGAATAATAAGGATGATGATAATAACAGTAATAATAATAATAATAATAATAATAATAATAATAATAATAATAATAATAATAATAATAATAATAATAATAATAATAATAATAATAAACATAATCATAATAATAATAAGAA
Organism: Eriocheir sinensis; assembly: GCF_024679095.1. NCBI lineage: Eukaryota > Metazoa > Arthropoda > Malacostraca > Decapoda > Varunidae > Eriocheir > Eriocheir sinensis. The sequence goes on along the minus strand of NW_026111217.1, from coordinate 413,179 downwards.
GAAGAAGAAGAAAAGAAAAGAAGAAGGAAAAGAAAAAGAAGAAGAAGAAGAAGAAGAAGAAGAAGAAGAAGAAGAAGAAGAAGAAGAAGAAGAAGAAGAAAAGAAGGAAAAAAAAGAAGAAAAAGAAAAAGAAGAAGGAAAGAAAAAGAAGGAAAAGAAGAAGAAAAAGAAGAAGAGACAGAAGAAGAAGAAAGAAAAGAAGAAGAAGGAAAAGAAGAAGAAAAAGAAGAAGAAGGAGAAGAAGGAAAAGAAGAAGAAGAAGAAGAAGAAGGAAAAGAAGAAGAAGAAGGAAAAGAAGAAGGAAAAAAAGAAGAAGGAAAAGAAGAAGGAAAAGAAGAAGAAGGAAAAAAAGAAGAAGGAAAAGAAGAAGAAGAAGAAGAAGAAGAAGAAGAAGAAGAAGAAGAAGAAGAAGAAGAAGAAGAAAAAGAAGAAGAAGAAAAAGTAAAGGAGGAAGAAAAAGAAGAACAAGAACAAGAGGAACAAGAAGAAATTCAAAACATTCCTAGAAGTTCTTCTCCCGTTGAAGATACCGACTATGATACTTCTACTTACATATTTGATTGATGAGAAAACTACAAAAAAAAAAAAAAAAACGATGTAGCTGCCCTCCTATTCCTGCAGTTCACCCTTCCTATACACGAAGGTATTTCAGAAGAGAGACGTCAATGCTCCTCTCAAACTAATTTTATCATTCTTTATTCAGCATTCTCCTCCATCAAACTTCGCGGGGGCAGAGTGTTGCATTTTGTTTTGAACTTTACGGCTGTCTATAAATCGATCTATCTCTGTCTATTTATCTCATTAGCTATCTAAATTCATCTATCTATCTATCTATCTATGAACAGCAAGAATGGCAATGGTTAGGGCACCCACAACACAAGATTTGGCAGCACCTTTCCCAGAACACAACAACAGCACGCTGGAACACATGTTAACAATCCCGTATTAACTTGCAACACTCTTAACTCGTTTGTCGCCTTGGCATAAAACCTATTCACGACTCACAAAAAAATGCTGGTAATTTTTCTTTAGTACTTTCTAGCTCATAGTTTGTCTCTTTAGCGTAAAATCTATATTCACTACTTGCAAAAATATACTCATCATCTTGTTTTGCACTTTTTCGCCCTTTAGTTTGTCTCATTTACCTTAAAATATAATGAACTACTAACAAAAATATACTTATTCTTTGTTTCCAACTTTTCAGCCGTTTAGTTTGTCTCATTTACCTTAAAATATAATGCACTACTAACATAAATATACTTATAATCTTGTTTTGCACTTTTCAGACCTTAGTTTGTCTCATTTGCCCTAAAAATACACTCACTACGTATAATGATACATTTTAAAACTGTGTCCCTTGCGACAACTTCCACCTGGTGTTCCCGTTGTCCCGCGCCACTCGTCAGGTAAGCCGATCGGTGCACGACAGGCTGCCGGATAAACACTTTCTGGAAACAGTCGCCGGATAAGTCACATGCAAATACCTGAAAGCGGGCGAGCCATTCCCGACAGCTCGTTGAGAATTCATAACGACCTTCACACTCAAAACGTGCCCGGCCTGGCGACACGACACCTCCCTGCTCCGCGGCGCCTCCCAGGACCCGGCCGCGACACTCAAGGCGGTGCAGGATTACCGTGTGCCGCCTGGGACCGTTGCAGGACAATTATAAGATTCCAAGGGCCGTCCGTGTTGCAGGTGTTAGGCTATTCAACGATAAGCTAATGCTTCTCCTACTCCTACAATTTCACTTCTTCCTCTTTCCCGCTTCTTCTTAACCCAGACGGCAGCAATACCGTCTCATCTATCTCTTAGGCTGAACTCTTCACTCAAACTTTCTGTAACAGCTCTCCACTCTGGACGATTCTGGGCATATTCCTCCTACACATCCCCCCTCTGACTCCTTCATGCCTGTTATTAAGATTCTTAAGAATGATGTTTTCTATGCCCTCTCTGGCCTCAACTCAGAAGGCTTATGGACCTGATGGAGTGCCTCTTATTGTACTTAAAAACTGTGCCTCCGTGCTGACACCCTGCCTAGTCAAACTCTTTCGCCTCTGCCTGTCAACATTTACCTTTCCTTCCTGCTGGAAGTACTCCTTCATACAGCCTGTGCCTAAGAAGGGGCCGTTCCACTCCTCAAACTACCGCCCTAAAGCTTTACTTTCCTGTCTATCGAAAGCTTTTGAATCAATCCTTAAACGGAAGATTCAAAGGCACCTTTCCACTTCTAACCTTCTATCTGATCGCCAGTATGGATTCCGCAAGGGGCGTTCTGCTGGCGATCTTCTTGCTCTTAACTGATTCTTGGTCATTCTCTCTTAGCAATTTTGGTGAAACTTTCTCAGTTGCGCTAGAAATATCGAAAGCCTTCGATAGAGTCTGGCACAAATCTTTGTTTTCTAAGCTTCCCTCTTTCGGATTCTATCTCTCTCTCTCTCTCTGTTCCTTTATCTCCAGTTTTCTTTCCTGCCGTTCTATCTCTGCCGTGGTAGACGGTCACTGTTCTTCCCCTAAACCTATTAACAGTGGTGTTCCACAAGGCTCTATTCTATCACCAACTCTCTTCCTATTATTCATCAATGATCTTCTTTCCATAACAAACTGTCCTATCCACTCATACGCTGATGACTCCACTCTGCTTTATTCAACTTCTTTCACCAAAAGACCCTCTCAACAGGAATTACGTGACTCCAGGCTGGAGGCTGCAGAACGCTTAACCTCAGACCTTACTATTATTTCCGATTGGGGTAAAAGGAACCTGGTGTCCTTCAATGCCTCAAAACCCCATTCTCCACCAATCAACTCGACACAATCTTCCAAACACCTATCCCCTATTCTTCGACAACACTCAGCTGTCACCATCTTCAACACTAAACATCCTCGGTCTATCCTTAACTCAAAATCTTAACTAGAAACTTCACATCTCCTCTCTCACTAAATCAGCTTCCTCGAGGTTGGGCGTTCTGTATCGTCTCCGCCAGTTCTTCTCCCCCGCACAGTTGCTATCCATATACAGGGGCCTTGTCCGCCCTCGTATGGAGTATGCATCTCACATGTGGGGGGGCTCCACTCACACAGCTCTCTTGGACAGAGTGGAGTCTAAGGCTGGGTTCACACGAGACACTTTTAGTGGTCAGTGGCCGCCACAAAAAAGTGGACACCACAAAAAATGGTCGCCACGAAAAATGGTAAGTAGGTGCACCTTGCACACGAGCCACTCGGTGGCGGCCACTAATGAGGTCAGTACGTGGCGTTATGGATCTCGCAGAGGTAGCAGATGTCTGCTTTCTTGGTAAAAAGCGCAGAAGAAAGTAGCAACAGACTACGTTGCGTGTGGCATTCCATACTTCATTAACTGAGCTAGAAGAGCACCCTGATAATTATTTTGACTACTTCAGGAAGTCACAGGACAGCTTTGATCATCTCATGACAGCAGGGCATCAACATGATGAAGTGTGTGCCAGTAGAAGAGAGACTTGCGATAATCTTACTGTAAGGCTGAACATGAAGAATATAAAGTCACATTATATGTAATCTATTGACATAAATCAGCAAGAAAAGCATAATTTAATTCATGATTCACAGCATGGGTTCACAAAGGGTAGGTCTTGCCTTACTAACCTTGTTGTCCTTCTACACTAAAGTAATCGAGGCGGTTGACCGAGATGAAAATTATGACATATTATATCTAGATTTCAGTACGGCGTTCGACAAAGTCCCTCATCACCGGCTATTACTAAAATTACAGGCTCACGGCGTAGATGGGAAAGTTTTGAACTGGATCAGGGCGTGGCTTAGTGATAGGAAGCAGACAGTGCAAATCAATGGTAAAAAATCTGAATGGGGCAGTGTTACGAGTGGCGTCCCTCAAGGGTCGGTGCTGGGTCCTCTGCTCTTTATTATTTACATCAATGACTTGGACACAAGAATTAGTAGTGATGTCAGTAAGTTTGCAGATGATACCAAGATCGGTAGAGTAATCCAATCAGACAGGGACGCTAGCGTTCTCCAGGATGAGCTTGACAGACTATATGATTGGGCGGGGAAGTGGCAGATGGAATTCAATGTCGGGATGTGTAGCATTCTGAGTGTAGGCAGGAATAACCCTCACACAATTACTCCTTAAATGACACTCCTCTAAGCAGGTCTGGGCGTGAGAGAGACTTAGGAGTACTAGTGAGCACTGACCTACGTCCTGGGCTCAATGCATTCAGGCTAAAAATCGGCCCGACAGAGTACTGGGTTTCATCTCAAGGAGCGTAAGCAATAGGAGCGCTGAAGTCATCCTCAAACTTTACTTAGCACTAGTTAGACCTCATCTCGATTATGCAGTTCAGTTCTGGTCCCCCTACTATAGAATGGATATCAAGATGTTAGAATCTGTACAAAGGAGGATGACAAAGATGATTCAGGGGGTGAGAAACTTGCCTTATGAAGACAGGCTGAAGCATTTAAATCTACACTCTCTAGAAAGGCGAAGGTTGCGAGGAGACTTGATCGAAGTCTATAAATGGATGAGGGGCTTTAATAAAGGGAATGTCAATAAGATTTTGATAGTTAAAGAACCAGGTAGGACGCGTAGCAATGGTTTTAAATTAGACAAATTCAGATTCAACAAAGACAAGGGCAAGAATTAGTTCACCAATAGACTGGTGGACGAATGGAACAGGCTTGGGAGCCACATTGTGGTGCCAATACCATAGATACATTCAAGAAGAGGTTAGATAAAGCCATGGATGGTGAGGTAAGGTGGGTTGAGTGTACAGGAGCTGCCTTGTATAGGCCAGCCGGCCTCTTGCAGACTCCTTACGTTCTTATGTTCTTATGTACTGTTATTACTATTACTACTACTACTACTACTACTACTACTACTACTACTGCTACCATATTGAGAGAGAGAGAGAGAGAGAGAGAGAGAGAGAGAGAGAGAGAGAGAGAGAGAGAGAGAGAGAGAGAGAGAGAGAGAGAGAGAGAGAGAGAGAGAGAGAGAGAGACAGGAATATGCAAAATAAGCAAAAAGGGAGGCAATAAGGATAAGAGGGAAACGGATGCTGCCCCGAAAACCATCCCAAGGTCATTCTTAGGATGACCTGTCACGTTCCTTCGGCCCTTCGTTCGGCCATCCCGGATCCGACAAACTCCGTGATCGGCGCCTTCACGGTAGTTTCAATTAACTTAATATTCCCGTCTGGTGGTTTAAGAGTCAAGTCTTGCTCCAACCCCCCTCGCCTCAGCGGGGCTGGGGAGCGTCAGGGGGCCCAAGGTCTCCCTGGCGAGCTCAGGGCCCAGGAGTCCCGGCATGCAGAGCGCCTCGGCTCCCCCGGGGCGTTCACGGCGGTGCTGGAGATTCCGAGGGTCCAGGGGCGGGGGGTGGGGCCAGCAAGACAGTACTCTTAATAACCAGATGACCTAGGTAACGACACGTTCATTACACGTTGTAAAAGGAAGGTATACTGAAGGCAATCGTGTCATCTCTACAAAAACAACAGAAAACAGGTAAGAAAAGACAAAAATCTAGGCTGGGTTCACGCGAGACATGGTCAGTGGCCGCCACAAAAAAAAGGTCGCCACGAAAAATGGTGAGTAGTGCACCCTGCACAGTGGCGGCCACTAATGAGGTCAGTACGTGGCGTTATGGGTCTCGTAGAGGTAGCAGCTGCCTGTTCTCTATTGGCAAAAAGTGCAGAAGAAAGTACTGGGTTCACCCCATAGTTAGCAGCAGACTAGTGCGTCTAGCATTCCACACATCATTTACAGAGCTAAAAGAGCACCCTGATATATATATATATATATATATATATATATATATATATATATATATATATATATATATATATATATATATATATATATTTTTACTACTTCAGGAAGTCACAGGACAGCTTTGATCATCTTATGACAGTAATTGGTCCACGTATAACACGGCAGGACACAAACACGAGGAAGTGTGTGCCAGTAGAAGAGAGACTTGCGGAAATCTTAAAGTAAGACTGAACATGAAGAATATAAAGTCACATTAGATGTAATTTATTGACAATTCATCAGTCTTTGCGGTTACATAACATTTCTACTTTCTACTTCCTAATAAATAAAACTACCACATTCAGTAGTTAATCCACACCAGAATCTATTAATATGCAAAACTGTGAAACGAAATGAAACCTTAATTATGTAAGCATGTAAGAGCTTATTCATCGTGTCCTGAACACGTTATGCGTGAAGGTTATACTTATTCACTATTGTGACAGTTATAATTCAAAAAGGTCAGTGTCAAGACAGAGGGAAAGCGGCGGGTGGCAGGGTGGTGGCCACCGATAGTGGCTCGTGTGCACGCTGCCATTTGAAACAACGGTATCTATCGCTGGCCACAGTGGCGTGGTCGGAAAAATGGCTCCGCCCGCCACAACTCGCCACTGTTTTGTGGCGACCACAAAAAAGTGGCCCGTGTGCATGCACCCATAGAGATGTGTGTGTTCTGTTTTGACCATTATTTTGTGGCGGCCACCGACCACTAAAAAGTGGCTCGTGTGAATCCAGCCTAAGGTTCTTCGTCTCATCAGCTCTCCTCATCTTACTGATAGTCTTCTACCTCTTAAATTCCGCCGCCGTGTTGCCTCTCTTTCTATCTTCCATCGTTATTTTCACGCCGACTGCTCTTCTGAACTTTCTAACTGCATGCCTCCCCCCCTCCCGGGGTCACGCTGCACACCACTATCTACTAAAGCTCATCCCTTTACTGTCCAAACCCCTTATGCAAGAGTTAACCAGCATCTTCACTCTTTCATCCCTCACGCTGGTAAACTCTGGAACAATCTTCCTTCATTTGTATTTCCTCCTGCCTACGACTTGAACTCTTTCAAGAAGAGGGTATCGGGGCACCTCTCCTCCCGAAATATACCCCTCTTTCGGCCACCTATTTGGATTCTTTTTAGGAGCAGCGAGTTGCGGGCTTTTGTATTATCATTGTTTCCTTTTTAGTGCCCTTGAGCTGTCTCCTTTGTTGCAAAATAAAAAAAAAGTATGTGATTATTTTTCAAGGGCTCCCTAAAATCAGCCGCTGGAAATGCCTCTTGTGAGCAGATGGTCGGCGTGAGGTATGATTGATCGAGTCTTCTTTGTGGCCTTTCTCCAGAGGTCAGTAGCCCGAGAGATGATTCTGGAGGTGTTTTTTTTTTTTTTTTTACAGCAAGGGAGACAGCAAGGGATCGAGAAAAAAAGAGCAAGAAAAAAAGCCCGTGTTATATGTTATACTTCGATAAGTTTTTCAGGTCTGTACAAGGTAAATGAATATCGTAATTTATCTGGTAAACGTTGTGGCCTAAATATTACTGCCTCGGTGACAGACTAAACACCAGGGTGACAAATTAGTGCATTATGAAATATGGCTTTAATTGGTTGGCTTGATCAGTGTCGTGATCATTTGGGTCTGTGGTGTCTTATTACCTTGACTGTCCATTAATCTACTGCTTTCGTTCTTAACAGTATATACAGTACAATAAATACATACTGCTGACTAATGGATTTGTTACGATATCAGCCTTACATTACTACGGATGAAACAACAGTGAAGTAAAATGTAAGAAAAAAAAATAATGTGCTGTAGGCAAGAGCACACGTCACCTCCACGTTCATCCCCGTCACTAGAGCCTCTGAGTCTGCGATAGACGTGAATTCTATTACCCTGTAGACACTAGCATGAAAGACCATATTTTTAAACCTTTCAAGGCCCAAGAACACATCTTTGACAACGCTTTCATAGGTGGTTTGGGTATTTCCAGGAGTAGTTCTTTGACCTTGGTGGTAGTCTGACAAAGCTTCTGTACCATGGACGTGAAAAAACACTAATCAGAACGATATTAATGTTCTTTCCGGTCTTTGGAAATAGCTGATGTGAGAGGCGGGAGCGTCTGAAAATACCGACCTCAGCGTTAAGGAGGGCGCGAGCCTGTCCGGCACGCGGCTCTTGAAGCAGTGCAGCGAGGCGGAGTAATCGAAGACCCGGAAGTGTGGACCGCGGGGAGGGAAGGCTGTGAGAACGGCGGTGAACGACAAGCAAGGACCCTCGCCTGCACAAAGCCCGGAATGCACACACACACACACACACACACACACACACACACACACACACACACACACACAGAGAACAAAAATACCCATAAAATAACAATTCTGGGAGATGGGGGAGATGTCCTCGTGCATGGGTGGGACCGGAGGGCGGGGAGGAGGAGGAGGAGGAGGAGGAGGAGGAGGAGGGAGACAGTATCGACGGTCGGCCACCCAAACAACATGAATTGCGGCCACGAATCACAAGCCCCGAGTCGTGCCTCTCCTGCCGAGGGTCTCAGCTGCGGCCAGGTCACCAGGGACAAGAGTGCCCAGCAGCCTGACACACACACACACACACACACACACACACACACACACACACACACACACACACACACACACACACCGCACTTCCAGGACACACAAATCACCTCGTTTGTTTTTGCTTTATTGCTGTGGCGATAACTAAAGTCTAAAGAGCTTTTCACTGTTTGTAGTGCTCAGTAAAGTCTAAGAGGTTTTCAGGACATTGTATGAATTCGAGGTTTACGTCTAACTCGCAGAGAAAGCTATTTTAATATTGCATGACTTATAGATAGACGATGATTGATACGAGTGAATGTGTCTCAATCTGTGTTTATCTGTTTTTAGCGGTGTTTTCATTATTGTAAGTCAACTTGATCGCTGCCAACTTTAGTCCCACCAGTGCCACAGCCACAACTAACGTAACTGTCACAAACTGTTTCAGCTAATCAGTTTCGGTACACTCAGTTCCCACGCATATAAAGTATCGTGGCTCCACCTGTGAACACTAACCACACTACTCGGCTGTTATTCCGTGTCGGCGTTGACCAGTAAATACCCCCATAGCTATACAGGAACACGCAGCTCCCCTCAGCCTAGCACAGCTTTGGATACATTAAGTCATTCCTAACGTCCTATCATTGTTACCATCATCACTAGGTCAAATCGATACCACAACCAAGTAACCTGTAGCCACCACAAACTATCAGCAAACCAGTTAAGGTACAATGACTTCCGACACATATACAGTACAGTAACTTCACCTTAAAACACTTATCAGCTATTCCGTGTACACCAGAGAAAGGAATGGCTCACGAAACTAACTATTCCGTGTAGTAGGCGTTGACCAGTAAATACCGCGATAGTTATACAGGAACACGAGTCTCCCTTCAGCCTAACACAGCTTTGGATACATTAAGTCCTTCGTGGCTTCTCTTTCAGCGTAACGAGGCGGCCGCAGCGCCACCCACGGCAGGAGACAATGAAGCGGCGCGTGCCCTCATATACCCTGCTCCGATCACAACAGCCCCGGAGAATCAAGCACCTCCCGCTATGTTGACAGATGAGTCGGTAAAGCGCTGCGCTGCCAAGCTTGACGGCCTGACAGGCGGCGGTTCGAGCCCCGCTCAGTACGGGATTTTTCCGCTGACTAGGAGTGGTTACTGTCCCCTTTGAGCAAGGGAGATGGAGTGTGTGGTGTGTGAGGTCCTGGCAGTACCCAGAAATCGACTAATGACCCTTGCAGTTGCTCTAATTTGGAGGGTACTTGCTGGCGATTGCGAGTCCAACTCGTGATCAGGCCTTGGTGGTGAAAACACACACACACACACACACACACACACACACACACACACACACACAAACACAAAAAATCAAATACATACAGCACATATTAATTCATGCATCGTTTAAATTAAAACAAGGACCACTACCCTGGAATCATAAGCAATTGTAAAATAAACGGGTGCCATTGAGAGTCACGTCCAAACAGTGCACACACGTAACACCTGCGGACACTAGAGGCGCCGCGCACGCCGTCTTGCCAGAGGTTTTCAGTGACGTCGCCTTTATTCCAGTTTTTTTTGTAGGACTGAGTAGAGTACAAGAGGTTTAATTAGGCGTTCCCATTCGCACAGTTAGCACTGAATGAATTCTGGGTGTTCAAGAGGAAAGTATCGAGACACCTCTATACCCTAAATTGACCTCTCTTTTGTCCACTCGTCTATACTCTCTCTTACAGAGGCAGTGATTGGAGGACTTTTTTTCTCAGTTATTTTTTTTGCCCTAGAGCTATTTCCTTTACTGTGAAATAAAAAAAGTTATTGCAGCTGAGAACACTAACCACACTACTAGGCTGCCCTGAACATCCCTTGCCCTGTACTTAACATCACTGATTCGGTTAAGACTGTTTATCCGTTTACTGAGAACATAGCACATCACCGATAAAAGGCGATCTTAGGAAAGGCTTCGTGGCTGACGAAGGGACTGAGAGCCATATTATTAAACATTTCGTCCCTGAAACACACACATCTGACAAGACTTTCGTAAGAGTTGTGGGCCTTTCCAGGAGTACTTATTTGGCCGTGGTGGTAGTTTGATCCTTCTTCTGTACCATGAACCTAAAGCAACACGCAGTAGAAACCAACTGACTACTTGTTGGCATTTAGAAATAGTTGACGTGTGAGTCGGTGGCGTCTAAGAATACCGACCTGGCAGCCTTGGGACACTGATTGGTATTTATACACGCTTCGGCCTCTCACATCAACTATTTCCAAAGGCCGGAAAGGAGATTAATCGGGTTTTCATGAGTTTTTTCACGTTCACGGTACAGCAAAGGGTCGAACTACCACTAAGGTCATTAAAGTACCCGTGGAAATGCCCAAAACTCCTACAAAAACCGTGTCAAACATGTGAGCTTGGACGCCGAAATGTTAAGAATATAGACCCAGCTTTAAACCATCCCAGACCTTCCTGCGCCACCTGTTGTCGGCCGCCTCCCGCTAGCCCGGCGTTAGCGTCTCCCGATGGCCTGTTTTTTCCTCGTTAAGGCTTCTTGCTATCTGAACGGCCGTGAGTTTAATCAGCGAAGGATAAAAGCACCCTGCATTCTTTTCCTACAAGGTCTTTGCTAACGTAACTACCGCCGGGGTGATGTAAAAAAATTAGTGAATTCTGGCGTGGAGGGCGTCGTTTAGGCCGCTCCTTTGACCCGGGCATTCCTGATGAGGCGACGGCGCGCTCCCCTCGGGCCGCGAGGCATCAATCAGGGGCCATTGGCTGCGGCGGGAGGGAGCAAGGCGGACTGTTAAGGTGAGGCGCCTCGTATTGCCAGGCGCGACCGTCCCCACCGGCGCCGCCCGCACATGTCCTGCACCGCGTACTGTCTGGCGTGTGTGTGTGTAATAATAATAATAATAATAATAATAATAATAATAATAATAATAATAATAATAATAATAATAATAATAATAACGTTGAAAACTTAAACAGCTGCGTCCATTCAGTGATGAGGAGGATGACAACAGCTGGTGGCGGCACACGTACCTACACAACTGTCCTTCAGGAAAAGAAATATAAGGTTAAGAGACAAGAATCAAGGTAGTAAGTCGGAGTACCATTGACAACCTAAACAGCTGCGTCCATTTAGCGATGAGGAGAATGGCAACAGCTGGTGGCGGCAAGCGAGGCCTCACACATACCTAACAACGTGCCTCGGATAGAGAACGCGTAAACGCTGCCTCCTTCACACCCGATGCGAGGGAAAGGAAGATATCATTTGTATATACAGTTTACGAGAGCTGTCTTAAATTTTTTTTACAGCAAAGGAAATAGCTCAAGGAAAAAAAAATGGCCCGCAAATCACTGCTCGTATGAAAAGAGTTAAGACGAGGGGCCAAAAGAGATGTCAATTTCGGGAGGAAAGATGTTCTGATACTCTCCTCTTGAAAGGTCCATAGGCCCACTAACTTTTGAAATATATCCCTTTGTCGTTAATCCCATATTCGACGCTAGAGAAAGGAAGATATCACTTGTATTTATAGTTTACGAGACCTGTCTTATATAGACCGACCGACTTCTGTGCTATATCCCTTTGTTCTTAGTCCCGTATTCTCCAGGCGCTCTAGGCTCTCACAACTGTTTCTCAAGGCCACAAGGGAGGTAAGTCGGGTTCTCATGAGTGTTTTCTTGTATCGGCCGACTGTCTTCTGTAATGTATCCCCTTGGTCTAAGTCTCGTATTCTCAGACGCTTTCGGCTCTCACAACATCCATTTCCCAAGGCCACAAAGAAGATAAGTCGGGTTCTCATGAGTGATTTCCCCGTTCATGGTGCAGAGGCCTTGTCAAATTATCACTAAGCTCATAAAACTGTACATGGAAATATTAACACAACCTCTACGAAAGCCTTAACTAGTGTGGATATGTAAGCCCCGAAAGGTTTTAGTATATGAGACTTATATTAACGCACACACACACACACACACGCAAGAAGAGGCTGCTGATCGGAGGGCGTCTTTCGTACCTTTGTGTCGGTTCTTAGTATTACGAAGCAAGCAAAGATAAGTCAGTGGACGTCTGCTTTCCTTCCCACAGTGTCCCGCAGCAAGGCATCACACCTACCTACCTACACCCGCATCGACTGGTTACCGAGAGCTTGGGAACAATAAGACCTGATTCCACGGTGAGAGAAAAAGAGGGATGACGACACAGTGAGAGAATGATGACACCACAGGGAAAGAGAGGACACCAGAGAAAGGGGAATGACAACACAGGGAGAGATGGAACAACAGAGAAAGAGATGAAACCAGAGGAAGAATTATATGACATCACAAAGAGATTTAACACAACAGAGAAAGATATGACACCACAGGGAAAGAGAGGACACCAGAGAAAGGGAATGACAACACAGGGAGAGATGGAACAACAGAGAAAGATGAAACCAGAGAAAGAATTATATAACATCACAGACATTTAGCACTACAGAGAAAGATATGACGCCACAGAGACAGTGATGACAGCACAGAGAAGGAGGTGAAACAACAGAGAAAAAGAGAGATGACACCACAGGGGAAGGAAAATATGACACCACATAGAAAGAGATAAATGAGAGTGAAAGAGAGAATGAGAGAGAGACCATTACAATACACAAGATCATCAATACAACACACTCGCCAATCAGCAAAGCAAAACAAATGAACGTGATGAAGAAAACGAACGAAAAAGCAAGACACGAGGAGCTGCAGGGACACACTAAGGCCGCGAGAGGGTCGCCCAATGTAGAGGTTCAAGAAAATAGAGTGGAAGAGAAAGGGGACGAAGAGATAAAAGAAAGCATGAAAAAACATGACGTGAGGAGCTGCAGGAACACACTAATGCCGGGAGAGGTGCGCCCAATGTAGAGGTTCAAGATAAAGAGATGGAAGAGAAAGGGGACGCAGAGAGATGAGAGAAATAGTGAAAAAACAAGATAAGAGGAGCTACAGGAACACACTAATGCCTTGGAAGGGAGTTGGATATGTTGGGGAGGAGAAGAGGAACGAGATGCAAAGAGACGGATAGAAAAACCGCGTGAAAAAGAAAGCCACGAAGCGCTGCCAGGAACATACTAAGATCGTAGAAACGGGTTGGATAAGGGAGATGGAAAGGGAAGGGGATACTTGGGCAGTGGTAGGGGGGTAAGATAAGGGAGGTGGTAGGGGAGGGAGATGCAGGGACGGAAGACAACCGCGTGAAAACAAAGCCACGAGGAGCTGCCGGGAACATACCAAGATCGTAAAAAGAGGTTGGATAAGGGAGCTGGAAAGGGAAGGGGATACTTAGGCAGTGGTAGGGGGGGTAAGATAAGGGAGGTGGAAGGGGCGGGAGATGCAGGGCATGCTGCCCTGCATCTCCCAACAGCATGTGGTAGTCTTCGGCCACTCGGCGGTGACTGAAAAATTGCCAGTTTGCTTGTGGCGGCGGGCGGGACGCGAGCCTGCATTCTCCAGGATGCCGCGCCCCCACGCTGACCACTCAGCCACCGCCTCCCGGCGTGATAAATAAACACACCCACTTTATTGTTGTTGTTTTTTTCTTCAGGAACATCAGCCATCAGCGTATTAACAACAACCTTTTCCTTATAGCGGGGAGAGAGAGAGAGAGAGAGAGAGACCTATACCATAAATTATAACTGTGCACTCCCACTGTACTTCCTTTCTCTTCCAATTCCTTGTCTTACTATATCCTTAAATAAAAAGATAGATAGATAGATAGATAGATATGGATAGAGAGAGAGAGAGAAAGTAAACCTTCACCTTACCTTAGTCTTCCGTTTCCATCTCCATTTCTCTTACCTGCAAAAAAGAGGAGAAAATAATAAATTAATAAACAGTAAAGAAAATCACGTAAATAGATAGATACTCGTAGATAGATTGATAGATACAGACAAAGAGACACAAACAGGTAGATAGACAGACAGATAGAAATACAGACAAACAGAGACAAAAAAACCAGACATAGAAGGACAAAATCAAACATACAGTAAAAATAAACAAAAAAAGCAGAAAAAACAGACATGGTTACACTCAGACAAACACACACACACACACACACACACACACACACACACACACACACACACACACACACGAATGGAACATAAGTATGATATGTATGTACGTATGTATGTATGAATGTATGTATGTATGTATGTATGAATGTATGTATGCATGAATGTATGTATGTATCAAGCAGGCAGGCAGGCAAGCACGGTAACCCTATATGAGATTAGGAAGGTAAGGAGGCAAGGAGACGAGGAGGGCGAGGGGGAAAGTTATGGCGCTGAGAGGGGCGGGTTGTGAGGACACGCGATTATAGGCAAGAAGGCTGCTGGGGAAAGGAAACCACGAGGAGGAGGAGGAGGAGGAGGAGGGTGCTGGAGGGATGAAAAGGGGACATGTTGGGGTGATGGGGAGAGGAAAGGAGAGTTGACTAACGAGTGCTGACAAGAGTTGTGATAGAGGAAGAAAGTGCTGAGAAGAGGAAGGAGTGTTGGTGCTGAGGAGAGGAAGGTACTGTAGTGCTGACAGTGGAAGAAATAGTGTAGTGGTGCTGATGGGGAGAGGAGAGGAATGCTGATAGAGGAGTGCTGACTAACAAGTAATGAAAGTTAGTGCTGAGAAGAAGGAATGTTAGTGCTAAGGAGAGGAAGGTACTGTAGTGCTGACAGTGGAAGAAATAGTGTAGTGGTGCTGATGGGGAGATGAAAGGAATGCTGATAGAGTGCTGAGAAGAGGAAAGAGTACTAGTGCTGAGAAGAGGAATGAATGTTACTACTAAGAAGAGGAAGGCAGTGCTGGCAAAGGGAATGTTCACAGAAGAGTGCTGACAAAAAGAGGAATGCTGTACTGATGGTGATGGGAAGAGGAGAATAGTGCTGACAAAGGAGTGCTGACAGAGGAAGGAATGTTGGAGTGCTGACAGAGGAAGGAATGTTGGAGTGCTGACTAAGGAAGGTTTATTGGCGTGATGGGGAGAGGAAGAAGGGAAGTGCTGGCAGGGAAATACTGACATGAGTGCTGAAAAGGAGGAATGAAATAAGTGCTAACAGAGGACTACTGATATAGGAGTGCTGATAGAGGCAGAGAGTGCTGATAGGGTAGTGCTGACAGAATGTTGGACAGGGAAGAGGTGGCAGAGGAAGGGGAAGGAGAGTGTTAACCGGATAGTGCTGGAAGAGATGTGCTAACAGGGGAATGCTAACAACGGTAGTACTGGTAAAGGAGTGCTGAGAGAGGAAGGGAGTGCTGAAGGGGAAGTACTGACAGGTGGAGTGCTGATAGAGAAAGGAACATGTACTGAGAGGGAGTG
>NW_026111217.1:379981-394981 GCF_024679095.1 Eriocheir sinensis | reverse complement strand
TCGCGGTCTTCGCTCTAATTTTCATTCTGTGGAACATCATCTCTCCTCCTCTAAACCTCACCTTCTCTTCCTTACCGAAACACAGGTTTCTGAGGCTACTGACAGCAATCTCTACTCTGTTCCCTCCTACTATCTCTATCCTAAATTTCAATCCAAAGCTGGATGTTGCGCCTACGTGCGCAACGACATCACTTGCTCTCGTGCCCACTACCTTGACTCTTCTGAATTTTCCACCATCTGGTTAAGACTTCACTGTCATTCTATTACTAAATACATCTGTGCTGTTTATCTCTCACCTAACTCTACCAACTATGTAAAATTCTTTGACTATTTGAATTCTAAAGTGGAGCACATCTTGACCCACTCTCCCTTCGCTGAAATCTCCATCCTAGGAGATTTCAATGTTCACCACCAGCTTTGGCTTTCATCCTCTTTCACTGACCATCCTGGTGAACAAGCCTACAACTTTGCTATCCTCAACGACCTAGAGCAGTTGGTCCAGCACCCTCCACGTATTCCTGACCGTCTTGGAGATCGGCCCAACATTCTAGACCTCTTCCTTACCTCAAACCCTTCTGCTTATTCTGTCAAACTGTTCTCTCCGTTGGGCTCCTCCGATCACAATCTTATTTCTGCATCCTGTCCTATCGCTCCTGTACATCCTCTGGACCCACCGAAGAGGCGATGCTTCTGGCATTTTGCTTCAGCTCGGTGGGACGACCTGAGATGTACTTTTCCGATTCCCGTGGAATGATTATTGCTTCAGGATAGAGACCTCTGTGTGTGCTCAGCGCATCACAGAGGTGATTGTCTCTGGAATGGAGGCATACATTCGTTCTTTCTCTACTCCTCACGCTAAAAAGCCTTGGTTTAATCACGCTTGTTCTCGTGCTGTCAATGATAGAGGTAGCTCACAAAGATACCAGAGCCTTCAAACTAATGCTAATTATGAACTTTACATTTCTGCCCGAAATCGTGCCAAATCTATTCTCCGACTAACCAAAAATTCTTTCATTAATAGAAAATGTCAAAACCTTGCTTTCTCTAACTCTTCTGGCATCTAGCCAAAAACATCTCCTCCAACTTCACTTCTTCATCTTTCCCTCCACTCCTCAGTCATGACGGCAACACTGCCGTCTCATCTATCTCTAAGTATGAACTCTTCTCTCAAACTTTTTCTAAAAACTCCACTCTGGACGATTCTGGGCATATTCCTCCTACTCATCCCACCTCTGACTCCTTTATGCCTGTTATAAAGATTCTTCAAAATGATGTTTTCTATGCCCTCTCTGGCCTCAATCCTCAGAAGGCTTATGGACCTGATGGAGTGCCTCCTATTGTCCTTAAAAACTGTGCCTCCGTGCTGTCACCCTGCCTGGTCAAACTCTTTCGCCTCTGCCTGTCAACATCTACCTTTCCTTCTTGCTGGAAGTATGCCTTCACACAGCCTGTACCTAAGAAGGGTGACCGCTCCAATCCCTCAAACTACCGTCCTATTGCTTTACTTTCTTGTCTATCTAAAGCTTTTGAATCAATCCTTAACCGTAAGATTCAAAAGCACCTTTCCACTTCTGACCTTCTATCTGATAGCCAGTATGGGTTCCGCAAGGCGTTCTAATGGTGATATCCTATCCTTCTTAACTGACTCTTTTTAATCCTGTTTTATCCGTTTCGGTGAAACTATTGCTATTGCGCTGGACATATCAAAATATTTTGATAGGGTCTGGCACAAATCTTTGCTTTCTAAAATACCCTCCTACTGTTTCTATCCTTCTCTATGTACCTTTATCTCCATTTTCCTTTCTGACCGTTCTATTTCTGCCGTGGTAGACGGTAACTGTTCTTCCCCTACATCTATTAACAGTGGTGTCCCACAGGGTTCTGTCCTATCTCCCACTCTTTTACTGTTGTTCATTGATGATCTTCTTTCCAAAACGAACTGTCCTATCCATTCCTACGCCGATGATTCCACTCTGCATTATTCAACTTCTTTTAATAGAAGACCCACCCTTCAGGAACTTAACGACTCAAGGTTGGAGGCTGCAGAACGCTTAGCCTCAGACCTTACTATTATTTCCGATTGGGGCAAGAAGAACCTGGTGTCCTTCAACGCCTCAAAAACACAGTTTCTACACCTATCCACTCGACACAATCTTCCAAACAACTATCCCCTATTCTTTGACAACACCCAGCTATCACCTTCCTCAACACTAAACATCCTCGGTCTATCCTTAACTCAAAATCTCAACTGGAAACTTCATATCTCATCTCTTACTAAATCAGCTTCCTCGAGGCTGGGCGTTCTGTACCGTCTCCGCCAGTTCTTCTCCCCTGCACAGTTGCTGTCCATATACAGGGGCCTTGTCCGCCCTCGTATGGAGTATGCATCTCATGTGTGGGGGGGCTCCACTCACACAGCTCTTCTGGACAGAGTGGAGGCAAAGGCTCCTCCTCATACTGATAGTCTTCTACCTCTTAAATTCCGCCGCAATGTTGCCTCTCTTTCTATCTTCTATCGATATTTCCACGCTGACTGCTCTTCTGAACTTGCTAACTGCATGCCTCCCCCCCTCCCGCGGCCCCGCTGCACTCGACTTTCTACTCATGCTCATCCCTATACTGTCCAAACCCCTTATGCAAGAGTTAACCAGCATCTTCACTCTTTCATCCCTCACGCTGGTAAACTCTGGAACAATCTTCCTTCATCTGTATTTCCTCCTGCCTACGACTTGAACTCTTTCAAGAGGAGGGTATCAGGACACCTCTCCTCCCGAAACTGACTTATCTTTCGGCCACCTCTTTGGATTCTTTTTAGGAGCAGCGAGTAGCGGGCTTTTTTTTTATTTTATTAATGTTTACTTTTTTGTGCCCTTGAGCTGTCTCCTTTGCTGTAAAAAAAAAAAAAAAAAAAAAAAAAATAAGGAATCTGCAATAGGCCGATGGACCAATACAAGGCAGCTCCTGTGATCCTAACCTCACCTAACCTCACTATCAATGAATTTATCTAACCTCTTCTTGAATGTATCCATCAAACTGGCACTCACACCATGACTGCCAAACCTGTTCCACTCATCCACCACTCTACTAGTAAACCAATTCCTGCCTGTTTTATGGCTGAATCTGAATTAATCTAATTTACACGAAAAAGGTCTCCTTCTTTACTCTTTTACAGGATCGACATTTAGCGGGCTTTTATGTTTCTCTATTTACTATTTGCTGTATTATGTTATGTCCGTTAGCACTGTTATGTCTTTCTCTGACTTTTTTTTTCTGTGCTTTAATTCGTTCACAATATCCCTCGTCTTAACTCTTGCCTCCATGCTCATATTTTCCCTTATATATGTTTCTTTATACTGTTATATGCCTTTTAGTATTCCACTTCGACTTATGATCATCTCAGCTTTCATTTGTGACCTTAACTACAAGAAGGTCCCCAAAAACCATTCCTGCATCAGTTGACGAGCCTTCACTATATAACTGTGCACTCCTACGGTCTGGCCCCTTCCCCCGCCTGTACCCACTCCATGAATCCACTTCCCAATCTTGCAATACTCCTGATGAAAAAATAACATCACCACCGCCAGCACTTGGAACCCGACAATATGGACGAAAAAGAATGTGTGTATGTGTGTGTGTGTGTGTGTGTGTGTGTGTGTGTGTGTGTGTGTGTGTGTGTGTGTGTGAGGTAAAGTGCCGAAATATAAAGGACTAGAAACACAAAACTAACTCTCTCTCTCTCTCTCTCTCTCTCTCTCTCTCTCTCTCTCTCTCTCTCTCTCTCTCTCTCTCTCTCTCTCTCTCTCTCTCTCTCTCTCTCTCTCTCTCTCTCTCTCTCTCTCTCTCTCTCTCTCTCTCTCTCTCTCTCTCTCTCTCTCTCAGGCAACATCCATTTGTGACAATCTGGCACTGTTCCTCTTGTTCTTCAGAGGGACACACACACACACACACACACACACACACACACACACACACACACACACACACACACACACACACACACACACACACACACATACACACACCTTCCCCCTCTCCTTCTCACCCTTCCTCAACCCTCGCATTCATCGTCCCTTCAAATTAACCAGTCCGCCTTTCACCAATCGCCTCGCCCCATTCACGGCCTTCAGTGATCCGCTTGAGAGGGTTAGCCAGGTCACGGCGGCGCCCTCACACGGCTTCCTCTCACTTGCCTCTCAAAGCGCTCACCACCTAGACCGTAATCAGTTGTTGTCCTCTGTTTATGTAGGAGGGGGATTTCTTGCAGGGTGTTCATTTTCTCGGTTTTCCTTTTCTCTTTACTTTATGCCTCTCTCTCTCTCTCTCTCTCTCTCTCTCTCTCTCTCTCTCTCTCTCTCTCTCTCTCTCTCTCTCTCTCTCTCTCTCTCTCTCTCTCTCTCTCTCTCTCTCTCTCTCTCTCTCTCTCTCTCTCTCTCTCTCTCTCTCTCTCTCTCTCTCTCTCTCTCTCTCTCTCTCTCTCAGTAGTAGTAGTAATAGTAGTAGTAGTAGTAGTAGTAGTAGTAGAAGGAGGGGGAGGAGGAGGATAAAGTAGGAATAATGCCACCAACAATATTTACGGAAGGAAAACTAACAAAAACAATAACAACAACAACAGCGGCAACAGAGAACAAGAGAAAAATATTATGCAAAGAAATAACAACAAATGATCAGAAGCAACAACAACAACAACAACAACAACAATAACAACAACAACAACAACAACAGTAAGAGTATAAACGGTATTCGTGGTAACGGCGGCGGCGGAGGAAGAGGAGGAGGAGGAAAGAGAAAGGAGGAAGCGAGAAAAAGGAAGAAGGTGGAGAAGGGAGAGAGAAGGAGCAAAAGTGTGCAGGAGAGGGAAGGAGGAAGAGGATCAGGTGGAAGGGGAGGAGAAAAAGGGGGGATCAGGTGGTAGGGGAGGAGGAAGAAGGGGGGGAGGAAGAGGGGGGGAGGGGCAGAAGTGGTAGGATGGGGGAGGGGGGGAGGGGAAGAGGGGAGAGAGAAAGGGGGGAGAGGTAAGGAGGAGAAGGAAGAGGGAGAGAGGAAGAAGAGAAAGAGGGGGAGGGGGAGGAGGAGAGAGAAAGGGAGGGAGAGGTTAGGGGGAAAAGGAAGAGGGAGATAATTACATAGAATTACATAGAAAATCAGACCACACAGACCCCATGGTCCAGTTCTGGTGGTCTGTCCTTTAACCTAAGTGATTTTACATTATTCAGATGGCTCCAAAACGTTGCATTTCTACTCTAGTTGATATTAAGTTGAAGGAAGTGACGGTCGAGCTTATTTTTGAAGGAGTCAATCGTGTTACACTGGACCACTGATGGTGGAAGCTTATTCAATTCTCGCACTACAACGTTGGTGAAGAAAAATTTGGTGCAGTCTGAATTTACTTGTCTACATTTGAGTTTTACGCCATTGTTCCTCGTGCGCAAAGTGTCATCGATCATAAACAATGTTGATCTGTCTACATTCGTGAAACCATTAAGTATTTTAAAACATTCGATCAGTTTTCCTCGGAGGCGACGTTTCTCAAGAGAGAACATGTTAAGGGTAGAAAGCCTTTCTTCGTAGGATTTGTTGTGCAAGGAAGGGATCATTTTCGTTGCCCGACGCTGAACACCTTCTAATTTAGCAATATCCTTTGCATGGTGGGGAGACTAAAACTGTACCGCATATTCCAAGTGGGGTCTGACTAAACTGTTGTAGAGCGGGAGTATTACATCTTTATTCTTGAATAAAAAGTTTCTTTTAATGAAGCCCAACATTCTGTTCGCTTTATTTGCTGCATCGATGCATTGATGTGAGAATTTGAGGTTTGACGCGATTTTGACCCCCAAGTCCTTGACGCATTGAACGCTTTTGAGTTTAACGCCGCGCATTTCGTAATCGAACTTCTTATTCCTCGTTCCAACTTGAAGGACCTGACACTTGTCAACGTTAAAGGGCATCTCCTACCTATCAGACCAAGCTGAAATTTTGTGCAAATCCTCTTAGAGGCTTTGCCTGTCTTCGTCAGTGAGAACCGAGTT
Source organism: Eriocheir sinensis (assembly GCF_024679095.1). NCBI lineage: Eukaryota > Metazoa > Arthropoda > Malacostraca > Decapoda > Varunidae > Eriocheir > Eriocheir sinensis. The sequence goes on along the minus strand of NW_026111217.1, from coordinate 388,955 downwards.
ACCAATCTTTGTGTCGTCTGCAAATTTACTAATGCGGTTATTGAGTCCAACATCCACGTCGTTGATGTAAATAATGAAGAGCACTGGGCCAAGAACCGAGCCCTGAGGGACGCCAGTAGTGACCGGCGCCCACTCTGAGTTAAATCCGTCAATCACTACTCTTTGTTGTCTGTTGCTCAACCAAGTCGCGATCCATTGGTTTACTTGACCGTCAATACCTATTTGCTTTAATTTGTAAAGTAATTTATGATGCGGGACTTTATCAAACGCTTTCTGGAAATCAAGATAGACTACGTCCACTGATTTGGTTACCTCATAAACAGTGAAGAGGTCGTTATAAAAGGTTAACAGGTTTGATAGGCAGGATCTTTTGTTTCGGAAGCCATGTTGTGAGTCCCCAATTAATGAGTGGCTTTCAAGGTAACCCACAATTTTGTCTCTAATTATGCCCTCAAGTAGCTTACCTACAACCGAAGTTAGACTAATGGGCATGTAATTACCTGGTACTTTTTTTGTCTCCTTTCTTAAAAATCGGTGTCACGTTAGCCTTTTTCCAATCTGAAGGGACGATGCCTTGTCGCAAGGACATATTGAATACGGTTGTGAGGGAGGAGAGTATTTCGCTCTTTGTTTCTTTCAGCAGAGTTGGATATACTTTGTCAGGTCCAGGACTTTTTTTTGTTTTAAGTGATTTGAGGGCTTTAAGGACTTCATCGGGTTTTATTTCAAAGTTAGGCAATGCATGCTCGGGATTTACATTAGTACTGGTGTTGGTGGTAGTGGTGGGAGGACTGTTATTATTAAACACCGAGGAAAAGTAATTGTTTAATAGGTTTGCAACGTGTTGGCTGTCAGTCACTAGTGCACCGTCGCTGTTTGTTAAGGGTCCAATTCCACTTCTGATTGCCTTTCTGTTGTTTATGTAACTGAAGAAGGATTTCGGATTATTTTTACAGTTGGCTGCAATATTTTCTTCATATCTACGCTTTGCCTGACGCACTAATCTGTTTACTCGTCGCCTGGCATCATTGTAGAGTCTAATGTTTTCGGGCGTGCTTTGTTCTTTTTTTAACCTGTAAAACAATTTTCTCTCCTTGACCGAGTGTTTAATTTCGCTATTAAACCAAGGTGGACTTGTATTAGTGTTAATTCGCTTCTCGCACTTGGGGACAAATGTGTCCTGCTGAGTGAGTAAGTAATTTTTAAAGCTTAGCCAGGCGTCCTCTACATTGCCGTCATCTGATAGTTGCATTTCTATTAGTTTTCGTCGGATTTCTACGAAGTTTGCTCTTTTGAAATCGGGCACCTTTACTTTATTTTCAGTCACCGATGTTTGGGCTCTAATGTCATCGCGCACTAGTTTATCGCAGGAACCGAGGTGTTCTCCTACCGTGACATTACTGACTAGGTTATCTTGGGTCGCTATAACAAGGTCGAGTATGTTATTTTGTCGAGTTGGTTCAGAAACCATTTGGCTTAGATAATTTTCCTCTAAAAATTCGATCATTCTATGGGACTCACCTTCTGTACCCGACAGTGTCGCCCAGTCGATATGGGGGAGGTTAAAGTCTCCTAGTATCAGTGAGTCGCTGTTATTAAGTGACTGCCTTAAGACGCTGTAAATTTCAAGATCGGCATCGAGTGATTGCCCCGGAGGCCTGTAAGTGACAGATATATTTAAATTGACTTTTGCAGTGTTTACTCGCACGCACAAATGTTCAACGTTACTGTTTCTTGGTGTTTTGTCATTGGGTTGCAAATAGCTTTTGACAAAAAGGGCGACACCACCACCTCTACGGTTTACACGATCATTGTTGAAGAATCTGTAGCCATCTATGTTGTATTCGGAACTTAAATCAATATTTGTGGTGTCGATAAATGTTTCGGTTATAGCAATTACGTCAAAGTTTTCTGTCAGAGCAAGACATCGCAGTTCATCAAACTTGTTGCTTAGGCTACGCGCATTGAAACTAAGGACTCTTAGGTTACCTTGAGGCTTGGTAACAGAGGTGGTGGTACTGGAGGGTTCAATGTTACGAGTCTGTTGCGGTGTATGGTGTCTATTTACACGGGCGGGATGGAAGGACGTGGCTGAGAGTCGTTTTTTGTTTTTCGGGCGTTACGTACGGCGTCATTGAGGAGCCTTCCGAATCTAGCTGCCCCGATGGGGGACAGGTGTATGCCGTCCCTTTGGAAAAGTTTACTCTGGCCGTAGAAATGGCTCCAGGCGTTAAAGAACTCGACGTCAAGCTCTCCGCAGAGAGTCTGAAGGCGGTTGTTGAGGCTGAAGGCCTTACTGTAGAAGTCGCCCTCATCCCACGTCCGTGGTAGAATTCCTGAAATCAAAATATTAGGGGATTTAGACTTATACTGCTGGATGAGCCTACGGTACTTGTCCAGCAGTTCCTCAGACTGGGTCGTGGTGACGTCGTTTGTACCTGTGTGGAGAACAAAGAGTGAGTCATTAGAGGCCACAGCGGAGACCTCGTCCAGGGCAGCTGTGATGTCGTCAACACCAGCTCCAGGATAACAGTAGTTACGCCTACGACGGGGGACTCTGCCACAGAATTCAACCACCTGATGGCGAATCATAGTCACCGACCAAGAAGGTGCTCTGTTCCTCGTCCTCCTCCTCCAGTATGGCAAATATGTTGAAGCAATGAGTAGGATAAATGGCTCTAGGGGCGGGTCTGGCCCCTCCTCTCACGGGGGTGAAGCATTCAGCGTCAGCTCTACCGGTCCCCTCTGACGTGTCTTCTTCGGAAGGTGGCTGGGCATCGAGTGCAGGTGCGGAGGGTGATGAGGCGTCACTTGCAGCAGGGGCGACGATGTTGGCCTGGATAAACTCCTGCAAGGTATCAACAGTACTTGTTAGTTCGGTGATCTTCTTCTCGCCAGCCGTCAGCCTTTCGTCCTGTTGAATGAGTCTCGTTTCCATCTGCTGTGTCAACAGGCAGATCTTGCAGACGGTCGATCGTCCTGAGAAGAAATGGCCAGAGAAGTTTCCTGTGCAAGTCGAGCATTTCTTTTGCGCCATCTTGGTAAGGAGAGAGCAAGTGAGCAGTGTTTATCTATATATTTGCTTTGCTTTTTCTTTTTCGTAGGGCAGAGGGACGCGCGTGTGAATAAGCGAGAATAAGTGAGAGAGAGAGAGAGAGAGAGAGAGAGAGAGAGAGAGAGAGAGAGAGAGAGAGAGAGAGAGAGAGAGAGAGAGAGAGAGAGAGAGAGAGAGAGAGAGAGAGAGAGAGAGAGAGAGAGAGAGAGAGAGAGAGATGGAGGGATGGAGGGAGGAAGAGGGCGAAGGAAAGGGAGGTAGAGAGAGAGAGTGGGAACGAGGTAGGGAGTGAGGAAGGAGAGATAGAGAGGGGCAGGTGGGGGGTAGTTATGAGAGAGAGAGAGAGAGAGAGAGAGAGAGAGAGAGAGAGAGAGAGAGAGAGAGAGAGAGAGAGAGAGAGAGAGAGAGAGAGAGAGAGAGAGAGAGAGAGAGAGAGAGAGAGAGAGAGAGAGAGAGAGAGGGGGGGGAATGGAGAGGAGGCGAAGAAGAGAAAGAGGGGGAGGGGGAGAGAGAAAGGGGGGAGAGGTTAGGGGGAGAAGGAAGAGGGGGAGAGGAAAAAGAAAAAGAGGGGGGAGGGGGAGAGTGTGGGGGTTAAGAGGGGGGAGGGGAGCGCAGGTGTGTGGTAATAGTTGTTGTCCAGATCAGCGGGACACACCTCACAAAACACAACTTGTTTATTACCCTTCAACCATAATTTTCCTGATAACAACTTCTTCATTCCACATAACCCGGATAACACAACTTATTTATTCCGAATCAACAATAATAATTTTCCTGATAACAACTTCTTCATTCCACATAACCCGGATAACACAACTTATTTATTCCGATTCAACAATAATAATTTTCCTGATAACAACTTCTTCATTCCACATAACCCGGATAACACAACTTACTTATTCCGATTCAACAATAATAATTTTCCTGATAATACACACAACTTCTTTATCACCTATCAACCATAATTTTCCTGATAACAACTTCTTTATTCCGAATCAACAATAATAATTTTCATGATAAAACACACAACTTCTTTATTTCGTATCAGCCATAATTATTTTCCTGATAACACACACACACACACACACACAAAAAAAAAAAAAAATCTTTATTCCGCATCAGCCATTATTATTTTCCTAACAACACGACACACAACTTCTTTATTACGAATCAGCCATAATTTTCCCGATAACACACACAACTTCTTTATTACGAGTCAACCATAGTTTTCCCGATAACACACACAACTTCTTTATTACGAGTCAACCATAGTTTTCCCGATAACACACACAACTTCTTTATTACGAATCAGCCATAATTTTCCCGATAACACACACAACTTCTTTATTACGAATCAACCATAATTTTCCCGATAACACACACAACTTCTTTATTACGAGTCAACCATAGTTTTCCCGATAACACACAACTTCTTTATTACGAATCAAGCATAATTTTCCCGATAACACACACAACTTCTTTATTACGAATCAACGATAATTTTCCCGATAACACACACAACTTCTTTATTACGAGTCAACCATAGTTTTCCCGATAACACACACAACTTCTTTATTACGAATCAACCATAATTATCCCGATAACACACACAACTTCTTTATTTCGCATTAATCATAACTTTTTTTCCTTTGATCCTCTCGTGTGTCATCCTTGTTCCCCGTCCCCTCTTTCCCTGCGTCCCTTTCCCGGCAAAACAGAGGAGGCGAGAAAAGGCCCGCCGGCGTCTGAGGGAGGAAGGCTGGGAGGGATTTATACGCGCGTCAGGCACTAAGATCGGTATTGTCAGACGCTTCCACCCCTCACATCAACTATTTCCAAGGGGCAAAAAGGAGAGCAGTCGGGTTCTAATGAGTGTCTTTTTAGGTTCACGGTTCAGAAGAAGGGTCAGACTACCACCTGGGCCATAAAACTACCCCTGGAAAAGCCCAAAATTTTGTCAAATATGTTTCTTAGGTTCACGGTATAGAAGAAGGGTCAAACTACCACCAGGGTCATAAAACTACCCCTGGAAATGTCCAAAGTCTTTTCAAATGTGTGTTTCTTGAGTTCTTGTTACAGGACAAGGGTCAAACTACCATCAGATTCATAAAACTACCCCTGAAAATGTCCAAAGTCTTGTCAAATGTGTGTTTCTTAGGTTCATGGTACAGAAGAATTATGGATCAAACTACCACCAGGGCCGTAAAACTATCCCTGGAAATGCCCAAAGTCTTGTCAAATGTGTGTTTCTTAGGTTCATGGTATAGAAGAAGGGTCAAACTACCACCTGGGCCATAAAACTACCCCTGGAAATGCCCAAAGTCTTGTCAAATGTGTGTTTCTTAGGTTCATGGTACAGAAAAAGGGTTAAACTACCACCAGGGTCATAAAACTACGCCTGGAAATGCCCAAAGTCTTGTCAAATGTTTTTCTTAGGCTCATGGTACAGAAGAAGGGTCAGACTACCACCAGGGTCATAAAACTATCCCTGGATATGACCAAGACTCCTACGAAAGTCTTGTCAAATATGTGCTTCTGGGAGTCAAAATGCTTAAGAATATGACACTAATATTTGGCACACATAGTTGACAAGGCATTCGTAGGTGTTCTGGGCCTTTCCAGGAGTAATTTTATGACCCTGGTGTTAGTCTGACCCTTCTACTGCAACATGAACCTAAAGAAAACACTCACTAAAACCCGACTGATATCCTTTTTGGCCTTTGAAAATAGTTGACGTGACGGCTGGAAGAGTCTGACATTACCAAGCTAAGACATTCCGTGCCTCTCGTGCCGTCGTGCAATATTTACCCGGAGTCCCTGCAGCAGCGGCGGGACGAGTCGGCTCAGGCACTCTCAGTATGCTTTGACTAGATAAACACTTCTTCCTCTTCCTCGTCGTCGTCCTGGGCTGGCGGTGAATTCTGGCGAGGCACACGAGAGCTTGCCGTGGCGATGCTTAGTTTCGGCGACACTGGTGGTGATGGTGGTGGTGGGATTCGGTGTATGTGTGTGTGTGTGTGTGTGTGTGTGTGTGTGTGTGTGTGTGTGTGTGTGTGTGTGTGTGTGTTTCTATCAAGCCATGTATAATGTAATGCCTCTGTCTCTTTAATAATTTTTCTTTCTATCTATCTATCTATCTATCTATCTATCTATCTATCTATATCTATCTTTCTTTCTTTCTCTCTTTCTTTTTCTTTCTTTTTTGTTATGAAAGCCCGCGCGTGTGAAGAATGAATTGTCGGTCTTACATCAGGGGAAGCTTATGGCATTTCAGAGAACTTCATCCGTCACTCCGGTAAGGCATTTTTCTGATAGCAATAGCCCGGCGATGCGAGAGGCGAGAGGCGCGAACTATTATGCTGTACAAATATGGGCAGGTATAACACACACACACCGGCTGTCATGCATGCAAAGAGCGCGGGGCTTGCCAAGGGGTGAGGCGGACCATTGCCAATTTCCCGACACGTGCAGCCGAGGAGCGGTGATTTACAGTGCCTCAGTGACGACCATATTCTTGAACCTTTCACCGCCCTAACACATACTTTTGACGAGGCTTTCGTAGGGGTTGTGGGCATTGCCACGGTTAGCTTTATGACCCTGGTGGTAGTTTGAGAAAGTTTCTGCACCATGAACGTGATGTTGTTGTTGCTGCTGTCGCTGCTGTTGTTGTTTTTGTTCTTCTTCTTTTCTTGCTCTTTTCCTTCTCCTTTTTTCTCTTCTTCTTTTTCTACTTCATCATCATCATCATCATCATCATCATCTTCCTCCTCATCTCCATCTCCTCGTCTAATTCATCATCTTCTTCTTTTCCTACTTCTTCTCCTTCTTGTTTTTCTCTTGTTCTTCTTCTTCTCCTACTTCTTCTTCTTTACCATCCATAGTGACGCGTTTGCCCTCTATTTTGCCTTTAGAAGTGATTGCTGTAGGCGAAGGGAGCGTCTAAGAATACCGACATTAGACTCAGTGCACTTGTTAACCCTTCCCGTGTTGTATTTTCCTTTTCCCATTAATGTTAACACTAAAAGTAACAATTTTAAGTAACCAGAACAAGATTTTTTTTCATGTAGCTCGGAAATATACCTAAACACCTGAGTTTGTTTCCCTCCCTTGTGAACGCTGACACTAAAAGTAACTATTTTGGGAGTCCAGAACAACGCATTTTTGCTTCGAATCAAACCTTAAATATCTAAGTCTCTTTCTTTCTCATTACCGTTAACACCATAAGTTACTATTTTGAGAAACAAGAACAATATACTTTACGATGCCGCTTCGAATTAAACATTAAACCACTTGACTGCGGATTTCCTACAAGAAGACATCACCAAGCTACAGAAATTAAACAAATGTGGTTTCTACAATGCAATGAAGAGAAATGTAGTCCTGCACCTTGTGAGGGCATATCCAGCATACCAATTCCACATGGGAAACACTCCACTATCCACCAGAGGCAGATAAAGACCTGGAAATATATGTGACCAGGCTACCAGTGAAGGTGAAATCCGTGCAAATCGCAGCGGACGGGCTAACATCTGATTCTTAACTTTGTCATTAACGTTAACGCTAAAACTAACTATTTTAAGAACGCTGCTTCGAATTACTATACATTAAACATCTGATTCTTAACTTTCTCTCATTAACATTGACGCAAAACTAACTATTTTGAGAAGCCAGAACAGCGCATTTTTGACGCTGCTTGGAATTATACATCAAACATCTTATTTTAAACTTTCTCTCTTTAACGTTGACGCTAAAACTAACCATTTTGAGGAGCCAGAACAACACATTTTTGACGCAGACTGGAATTAAACATCACATATCCGAGTCTAAACTTTCTCTTCTCTTTCTTTCTGCATATCATATAATACGAACTTCCGTTCCTCGAGTCAGGCGGAGGAGGAAGCATGCATACTTCATAAAAGCAGAGGCGGGGCAAAATGAAGATCCGGAAAAGTCTCTGCTCGTGAATGTTAATTATATGGATGCTGTTTTCTGGGCGCCCGAAGGAACACACACGGAAGCGGCGCATTGTACGAGTATTACCATTATTATTATCATCGAGATCCATGAGGCATGGGCATCAAGGGAAAATCAAGAGCTGATTTAGACCCAAGCAAGTCCCCTCGATGAGTGAACCTGGATATGAAGAGTGACAGTAAAACACAGGGAAGCACAGAAATGACGATTATATGACAAGTACCTGTAACAAACTTCGACATATACAGTCCCATAGACGAGCAGACACAAATATAACAATAAAGAGTGATCGTGACAGTCAAATATTAGAAAACACAGAACTGACGGTAATGTAACGAGGATTCTCAATCTTCTTCATGCAGAAAATTCATACACACGAGCTCTGCCTAATTATGGGGTGGCGGTGGCCGAGTGGTCAGCGTGCAGGCTTGGTGAGCCCGTGGACCTAGGTTCGAGAACACCCGAAACGCGTTGATTTTTTAACCATCGCCGAGTGGCGGAAGATTACCCACGTGCTGCCCAGATCTTCATATCAACCCTAACTTCAGCGACTTCGTTCAAGTGGAGCACCGGGGGCCAGCATGGGCCAGGCAAGGTCATACATCACGGCAGGCACTAAAAATGAAATTCACCTGCGCCACTAACGGGCTGGGGTCGTCCAAGATGCCCCTCAATACAGCCTACAGGCGCTACCATTACGGAGTGTATAGGATTGTAAAATTTGATTCGGGCGGTTACAAAGACACTGGAAGTGACGAGGATTTTCAAGAAACTTCGTCAAGCAGAAAATCCATACTCGCACGTTGTCTTCCTACGAGATTCAAGTCCTGCAAGTGCCCGCGTGACGCTCTGCATGTTAATTAAAGCCATAAACGACGCACTCTGTCTCAGGTTAAGGCCACGGCTGCTCCTGGTCCTTGCCACGGCCTTCAACCCCACGCACCC
>NW_026111217.1:362481-374981 GCF_024679095.1 Eriocheir sinensis | reverse complement strand
TGTGTGTGTGTGTGTGTCTGTGTGTGTGTGTGAGGGGGGCGTGGAATGGAAACGGCGTGTAATGCAGCGATGGTGGCTGATACGGCGGAACAGATGAGGTGGGAAAGGCAGAGAGAGTGGCGGGATGAGTGGCAGAGTGAGTGAACCAGCAGGACGCGGGGTTGGTGCTCTCAGCCGCTTCCTTCCACCCCTCACATCAACTGTTTCCAAAGGCCAAAAAGGAGATTAGTCGGGTTCTCGTGAGTTTTTCCTTTGGTTCATGGCACAGAAGAAGGGTCAGACTACAACGAGGGCCATAGAACTACCCCTGGAAATGCCTAGAATGCCAACGAAAGCCTTGTCAATTATGTGTTCCTGGGACCCGAAATATTAATGAATATGAGCTCATGACACACACACACACACACACACACACACACACACACACACACACACACACACACACACACACATAGGGTCATTTGCTGCCTCAGAGCGTTGGTTAGCTGCGGGAAATTGCGGACTTCAGCGGGTCGTGTTATGCATGCCTCTGATAACCGATAAACAGCTGAAGTAGTAAGGGTCGTCTTAAACATTTCAGCGCCCTGGCACACACATTTGACAAGGCATTAATAGGAGGTTTGAGTATTTCCAGCGGTAGTTTTATGACCCTGGTGGTAGTGTGGCCATTCTTCTGTACCATGAACGTAAAGAAACACTCATGAGAACGCGTTTAGATGATACAGTATTAGTAAGAGATAGTGACAGAAGTGAGGGTCATATTATTAAACACTTCGTCCCTCAAGCACACACTCATGTAGCAGTTTCATTTCGTACGAGTAGTGGAACTTTCCATGGATAGTTTTATAACCCTGGTGGCAGTGAGGCCATTCTTCTGTACCATGAACGTAAAGAAACACTCATGGGAACGCGTTTAACCTCCTTATTGGCCTTTAGAAAGAGTTGATATAAGAGAAAGAAGAGTCTCAGAAACCGACCTAAGAATCTCAACCCAGGAACTGCAGACGGCCTCCTACAGACTCATGTTCTTAGGCTCTTAGGAGTAGACCTAAAAACTGTTAATGGGAAGAGTGGTAACCAGGAACTGTAGAAGTGATAAAAGTGATAGTAATGTAGTAGTAATATAGTAAGATAGTAACTGTAGAAGTGATAAAAGTGACAGTAATATAGTAAGATAGTAACTGTAGAAGTGATAAAAGTGACAGTAATATAGTAAGATAGTAACTGTAGAAGTGATGAAAGTGACAGTAATATAGTAAGATAGTAACTGTAGCAGTGATGAAAGTGACAGTAATATAGTAAGATAGTAACTGTAGAAGTGATGAAAGTGACAGTAATATAGTAAGATAGTAACTGTAGAAGTGATGAAAGTGACGGTAATATAGTAAGATAGTAACTGTAGAAGTGATGAAAGTGACAGTAATATAGTAAGCTAGTAACTGTAGAAGTGATAAAAGTGACAGTAATATAGTAAGATAGTAACTGTAGAAGTGATGAAAGTGACAGTAATATAGTAAGCTAGTAACTGTAGAAGTGATAAAAGTGACAGTAATATAGTAAGATAGTAACTGTAGAAGTGATGAAAGTGACGGTAATATAGTAAGATAGTAACTGTAGAAGTGATGAAAGTGACGGTAATATAGTAAGATAGTAACTGTAGAAGTGATGAAAGTGACAGTAATATAGTAAGATAGTAACTGTAGAAGTGCTGAAAGTGACAGTAATATAGTAAGCTAGTAACTGTAGAAGTGATAAAAGTGACAGTAATATAGTAAGATAGTAACTGTAGAAGTGCTGAAAGTGACGGTAATATAGTAAGATAGTAACTGTAGAAGTGATGAAAGTGACGGTAATATAGTAAGATAGTAACTGTAGAAGTGATGAAAGTGACAGTAATATAGTAAGATAGTAACTGTAGAAGTGATGAAAGTGACAGTAATATAGTAAGCTAGTAACTGTAGAAGTGATAAAAGTGACAGTAATATAGTAAGATAGTAACTGTAGAAGTGATGAAAGTGACGGTAATATAGTAAGATAGTAACTGTAGAAGTGATAAAAGTGACAGTAATATAGTAAGGTAGTAACTGTAGAAGTGATAAAAGTGACAGTAATATAGTAAGATAGTAACTGTAGAAGTGATGAAAGTGACAGTAATATAGTAAGATAGTAAATGTAGAAGTGATGAAAGTGACAGTAATATAGTAAGATAGTAACTGTAGAAGTGATGAAAGTGACAGTAATATAGTAAGATAGTAACTGTAGAAGTGATGAAAGTGACGGTAATATAGTAAGATAGTAACTGTAGAAGTGATGAAAGTGACAGTAATATAGTAAGATAGTAACTGTAGAAGTGATAAAAGTGACAGTAATATAGTAAGATAGTAACTGTAGAAGTGATGAAAGTAACGGTAATATAGTAAGATAGTAACTGCAGAAGTGATGAAGGTGACAGTAATATAGTAAGATAGTAACTGTAGAAGTGATGAAAGTGACGGTAATATAGTAAGATAGTAACTGTAGAAGTGATGAAAGTGGCGGTAATATAGTAAGATGGAATATAACTGTAGAAGAGATAAAGAGGAGGAGTCTGGACCTAAATAACAGGATGGACTCAGGCTGGGGAAGGATACAGGCTGAACTAGTTTATGAATAACGTGGTGAAGGAATGGAACAGACTGAGAAGAGTGTGTACAGCTTAAGAACATGCGATTTTTCTGTCCCAAGAACTCAAGCAGACAGAACCGACAGGAAAACAGGTTGGGAGGTGAAATCAGAACCTTTATTGGAGCAGGACTGAGTGTGCTGAAGTTAAAGAGAGAGCTGGAGAATGTTTGGGAGGGAAGTTGTGCTGTGGTAGCTAATGATTCTCTCTCTCTCTCTCTCTCTCTCTCTCTCTCTCTCTCTCTCTCTCTCTCTCTCTCTCTCTCTCTCTCTCTCTCTCTCTCTCTCTCTCTCTCTCTCTCTCTCTCTCTCTCTCTCTCTCTCTCTCTCTCTCTCTCTCTCTCTCTCTCTCTCTCTCTCTCTCAAAGCAGAAAGACTTTATTATGCATTCGTGAAAAACAGGATAGAGGATGAGGAAGAGGAGGAGGAGGAGGAAGAGGAGGAGAAGGAGGAGGAGGAGGAGGAGAAGGAGGAGGAGGAAGAGCAAGAGGAGGAGGAAGAGGAGGAAGAGGAGGAGCAAAAGGAGTTCGAGGAGGAGGAAACATGGAAACATGGACTAACAGGCAGCAGAAAGCCTGTTGGCTCATTACTAGGCTGCCTGCGTTCAGTGATTCAATCAATTCGTTTGCCATAGGAGTGGCTTGCAGGAAAGGATTAAAGCACTTGTGTATCTACTCTTGGGAACGTTCAGTTCACTCCCGATGCAGCAAAGTGGCGATCAATGCGTTTCTTGAAGGAGTTGATGGTCTCTGCGCTAACCACTTCTGCAGGAAGGCTGTTCCAGTGGCGAACAACTCTATTCGAGAAATAACTCCTGCCGATGTCGGTATTGCATCGCTTTGCTTGAATTGTTTTTCCGTTGTTTCTTGTTCTCAGGTTGGTTTGTAGCGTGAAGAGTTTGGAGTGATCAACGTTGCTGAGCTTGTTCAGGTACTTAAAGACTTGTATCATGTCTCCCCGCAGGCGTCTCTTTTCCAACGTGAAGAGGTTGAGTCGCTCGAGTCGCTCTTCATAGGGCTTTGTCCTCAGTGATGGTATCATCTTCGTGGCGCGGCGCTCTCAAGTAATTCAATGTCTTTCCTGTAATTAGGAGACCAGAATTGCACGGCGTATTCCAGGTGGGGCCATACCAGCGAATTGTACAAGGATAACATAACTCCCGGCGTCTTGTATTCGAAGTTCCTCGATATGAACCCAAGCATTGTATTGGCTTTCTTACAGGCGGACTTGCAGTGTTTTGTTTGTTTCAAGTCACTGCTGATGGTGACCCCGAGGTCTCTTTCCTCTTGCACAACATGTAGTGGTTCGCCACCCATGTGGTATGTGTGGTTGCTGTTTTTGGATCCGATATGCATTACTTTACATTTGGTAGTGTTGAAGGACATCTGCCATTTTTCTGACCACCAGTGATCTGGTCCAAGTCTCTCTGGATAATTTGCAGTCTGCCGTTGTGAAGGCCTTCCCACCCACCTTTGTGTCGTCAGCAAATTTTGAAAGATTGGATTTCAATCCTAGTTCTAGGTCGTTGATATATATGATGAAAAGTATGGGTCCCAGCACTGACCCTGTGGCACTCCACTTGTGACCGGGAGCCACTCAGGCCTGTCCGTTGAGTACAACTCGTTGTTTTCTTCCAGTGAGCCAGTCCTTGATCCACGCTGTCAGATTGCCGCCTAATCCCGCCGACTTGAGTTTCTTGAGGAGTCTTTCGTGTGGCACTTTGTCAAAGGCTTTCTGAAAGTCTAGATATATAACATCGCTGGGGATATGATTATCCCAGTTTTCATAGATACCTTGGAAGAAGTCCAATAAATTGGTTAAGCATGAGCGCTTGTTCCTGAAACCGTGCTGAGCATCGGAAATGATGTTGTTGTCTTCAAGGAACCTAACGAGTTTGTCTCTGATGATCTTCTCGAGGATTTTTCCCGCCACAGAGGTCAGTCTGATTGGTCTGTAGTTTAGGGCCACACTTTTGTCTCCCTTTTTGTAGATCGGAGTTACATTCGCTTGTTTCCAGTCTTTTGGGACTTTGTTTTGTTGTAGTGACAGATTGTAGATGGCGGTGAGTGGCTTGAGGATTTGCTGCTTGAGTTCCTTGAGCAGCCTGGGTGACAAGTCGTCGGGTCCGGTGGACTTGTTTGTCTCGAGTTTGTCTAGGTACTTCTTCACATCCCGTTCTTCGATTGCGCCAATTTCTAGGGGAGTGATTCCCATCGGTGGGGTAGGGCTCTCGGGTACGGACTGGGTATTCTCGACCGTGAACACAGACGCGAAGTTTCTGTTTAGGATTTCGACCATTTGGCTACTGTCCTGTGTTAGTACGTCACTTTCATCTTTTAAGGGACCGATATTGCTTTTTGTCTTCTTTTTGGTCCTTATATACGTGAAGAACTTTTTCGGGTTGGACTTGGCTTCGCGTGCAATTTGCTTTTTCATAGTTTTCATAGTCGAGGAGGAGGAGGAAGAGGAGGAGGAGAAGGAGGAGGAGGAGCAAGAGGAAGAGGAGGAAAAAAAATGATGACGATGATGCCTTGTAAATTATCCAACAAATCTTAACTGATATGCAAGAGAGAAGAAAAATCGATGTAAATAAACAAGTCGTGGCCGCGTCACTCCGGCACTTTGAGCACGGGCTGTCCTCGGCAAATTGAGCCCCGCGCGCCGGCCCGTCAGCGGCGACACCTGTTATAACACCTGTGAACGTGATTACGCGAACACACCTCAGTCGGGAGAGCCAGGTGAACATGCAAGATATTTGTTTTTTTTACAGTAGAGGAAGCAGCTAAAGCAAAATTAAAAAAAAAAAAAAAAAACGCTAGTCCCAGTTCCTACTTGGTATATAAAAAAGTATCAATGAGTGGCCAAAAGAGAGGTCAAAGAGAGGTAAAGCTGGGGGCATTAGCTATAGCTGCGCGTGGCCTCGGTGCTCATCTCCGTCACATTAACCCTTGAGCCTGTGGTGAGTGGATAAATGAAATAATTGTGCATAGTTGTGCTAATATACGATTCTTCTATTTATCATAATATGCAGCCTTGTCAATTTAAGATCTTTCTGATTCTTTTCCTCCTCCTCCTCCTCCTCCTCCTCCTCCTCCTCCTCCTCCTCCTCTTCTTCATCTTCTTTCCCTCAGCGCACCGACACAACAAACTTCTTTTTCTTCATTTTCCTCCTCCTCCTCTTCTTCTTCTTCCTCTTCTTTTTACCGTCAGCTCACCGACACAACAAACTTCCTATCCTTCATTTTCCTCCTCCTCCTCTTCTTCTTTCCCTCAGGGCACCGACACAACAAACTTCTTTTCCTTCATTTTCCTCCTCCTCCTCTTCTTCTTCCTCTTCTTCTTTCCCTCAGCGCACCGACACAACAAACTTCTTTTCCTTCATTTCCGAGACCAAGTAAAGGAGAAAGAAAAAAGAAGCACAGTTTTCACATCTCTTCGAACGCGCGTCTTTGTTAATCTAAGTTCTGCCGGATCCAACGACTACTCGGTCATTCTTTTCCTCCTCTTCTTCCTCTTGTTGTTGTTGTTGTTGTTGTTGTTGTTGGTGGTGGTGGTGGTGGTGGTGGTGGAGTTCTTGTTATTGTTTACTTCTTCCTCATTTTGTTTCTTTCCTTTTTATTAATCTTCTCTTCATCATCTTTTCTTCTTCTTCTTTTTCTTCTTTCTTTCTTTCTTTCTTTTTCTTTCTTCTTCCTCCTCTTCTTCCTCTTCTCCTTTTTCTTCTCCCTCACCCTTCTTCCTCCTCTCCTCCACCTCCTCTCCTCTCCTCTCCTCTCCACCTCCTCCTCCACTTCCCCTCCTCCTCTATGTACCGACACAGCGGACTTTTTCCTTCATTCCCAAGACCAAAGTAAAGAAGAAGAAGAAGAAGAAGAAGAAGAAGAAGAAGAAGGGAAGGGGGAAGTTGTCCAAAGTCGGCGGCGCCACCCAAACATATTACTTCCAGGGTTGTTGTTGTTGTTGTTGTTGGTGGTGGTGGTGGTGGTGGTGCTGGCCGCGACGTAATCAAAATATTTCCTTGACTTGCCAACTTGTGTGTGTGTGAGGGGGGGGAGGGTGCACGAACCTAGCCTCCCCCCCCCTCTTTGGCCCCCCTTCCAAAGTCTTTAGCCCTCGCCTTCTCTCTTTATCTCTTTCTGTCACTGTCTTTCTTTCTCTTTGTTTTCTGTTCGGGTCTGTGTCTTTCTGTCTGTCTGTCTGTCTCTGTCTCTTTCTCTAGCCCCCCTCCCCCCTCACACACACACACACACACACCCTATACCTAACTTTAAGGATGAATACGCATGATAAAACTTACTTGACAGAATACATGTAGACAAGAAAAACACACAAACACACAAACAAACAACACAAAACAAACACAAGTTAACCACTGTATATGTAAGACGTAAAAAAAATCATACACACACACACACACACACACACACACACACACACACACACACACACACACACACACACACACACACACACACACACACACACACACACAAACAAACAAACAAACAGACCATCAAATGAATATGTATACATCCTAAACTCAAAACAACGTCAAGAGGAACAACAACAACAACAACAACAACAACAACAACAACAACAATATCATCAACAACAACAACGGCACCATCCTCACCCCTCACCCCAATCCTTCCCACCCCTCCCTTTCTCCCGTCCCCCCTCTCTCTCTCTCTCTCTCTCTCTCTCTCTCTCTCTCTCTCTCTCTCTCTCTCTCTCTCTCTCTCTCTCTCTCTCTCTCTCTCTCTCTCTCTCTCTCTCTCTCTCTCTCTCTCTCTCTCTCTCTCTCTCTCTCTCTCTCTCTCTCTCTCTCTCTCGTCGACACCGGAAACAATTTAAGACTCGGCTGGTCGTTACTTCGGCCCGAGTTCACGCGGCGACGACTGACTGTTCTCTGGGGGGCAGGAGGCAGAGTGCGGGGCGTAAAGACTCTGGCGGAGGGGACGGGGGCGCGGGGAAGGGGGGGAAGGAGGGCAGGGAGAGCAGGGAGAGAGAGAGAGGCAGCAACAGGTCGGGTGGCGGCAGAGGAAATAAGGAACATGTATATAGGACACGGCATAAAGGAGTACAGTTAGATTAAATAGATGTTGAATTGAATGCGAGAGGAAGGTGAATGCTATAGCAGATGAAATACTCGATACGTCTTTGAAATTATAGAGGAGGGGAGAAGTATAGCAACAGGTTGGGGTGGCGGGAGTGGAAATAGGGGATCATGTATATACGACACGGCATAAAGGACCTTGGATTGAATGCGAGTAGAGCAGAAAGGCTATAGGAGATTAAATACTCGTTGTCTATATTAAATACTAGAGGAAAAAGAACAACAGACAAATAGGAATCACATGAAGGAGTATAGTTGATTAAATGGAGTATGCATCTCATGTGTCCCCCACACATGAGATGCATACCACTCACACAGCTCTTCTGGACAGAGTGGAGGCTAAGGCTCTTCGTCTCATCAGCTCTCCTCCTCATACTGATAGTCTTCTACCTCTTAAATTCCGCCGCCATGTTGCCTCTCTTTCTATCTTCTGTCGATATTTCCACGCTGACTGCTCTTCTGAAATTGCTAACTGCATGCCTCCCCCCCTCCGCGGCCCCTGCACTCGACTTTCTACTCATGCTCATCCCTATACTGTCCAAACCCCTTATGCAAGAGTTAACCAGCATCTTCACTCTTTCATCCCTCACGCTGGTAAACTCTGGAACAATCTTCCTTCATCTGTATTTCCTCCTGCCTACGACTTGAACTCTTTCAAGAGGAGGGTATCAGGACACCTCTCCTCCCGAAATTAACCTCTGATTTTGGACACTCCTTTAACCTCTGTTCGGGAGCAGTGAGTAGCGGGCCTTTTTTTCTTTTTTTTTCTTTGCGCCCTTGAGCTGTCTCCTTAGCTGTAAAAAAAAAAAAAATAGGAAATCTTGAAGTGAGGGCAAGAAGAGAGGAAAGGCTATAGCAGAAAAAAAGTCGTTCCTTCTATGAATTTCAATACGAGAAAGAACAGTTGACACATGCACCTCAGCTGTGAAATTAAAAAGACAACGAGGTGCTTGCAACATGAATACCTTACACCCGTTAAACAAAATAGGAAATGTTGAATGTGAGAAGCGAGGAAAGGGTGTAAATGAAGAAATAAATGTTCCGTCTGTGAAATTAAACAGGAGAGGAAAAGTAAAGGAACAATAAACCAATGATCTTTAGACACACGTGATATTAAATAGGAAATGTTAAAGTGAATAAAAGAGGAAAGTGAAGGGAACAGCAGATGAAATATTCGCTCCGGCTATTAAGTTACATACGAAAAGATGAAGAACAGTTATCGAGTGAAAGTCAGCTGTTAAATTAGATAGACAACGGAATTATTGCAACATGAATACCTTAAACACGTTAGATTAAATAGGAAATGCTGGGTTGATCGCAAGAGAAAAGGAAAGGTGTGGCAGATGAAATATTCGCTCCGTCTATGAAATTATACACGAGAAGTAAAAAAACAATAGAAAAATCCACTTCAGACACACGTAATTTAAACAGAAAATGTTGAAATGAATAAAAGAGGAAAGTGAAGGGAATAGCAGATGAAATATTCGCTCCGGCTATTAAATTACATACGAAAAGAAGAAAGAACTGTGACGAGTGAAAGTCAGCAGTTAAATTATAGAGACAACTAAGTGTTTGCAACATGAAACATGAATAGCTACCTTACGCAAGTAATATTAAATAGGAAATATTGGATTGCATGCGAGAGGCGAGGAAAGTGAAGGTTATAGATGAAATATTCGTTCCGTTTATGAAATTATACACGAGAAGAAGTAAAACAACAATAGAAAAATCCACTTCAGACACACGATATTTAAATAGGAAATGTTAAATTGAATAAAAGAGGAAGCGAAGGTTATATGAAATAATTCGCTCCGTCTATCAAATTACATACGAAAAGATGAAAGAACAGTTGACGAGTGAAGGTCAGCTGTTAAATTATAGACAACGAGGTCCTTGCAACATGAATAGCTACCTTACACAAGCTATATGAAATAGGAAATATTGGATTGAATGCGAGAGGCGAGGAAAGTGAAGGTTATAGATGAAATATTCGCTCCGTTTATGAAATTATACACGAGAAAAAGTAAAACAACAATAGAAAAATCCACTTCAGACACACGTTATTTAAATAGGAAATGTTGAAATGAATAAATGAGGAAAGTGAAGGGAATAACAGATGATATATTCGCTCCGGCTATTAAATTACATACGAAAAGATGAACAGTTGACGAGTGAAAGTGCAGTTAAATTAAAATGACGAAGATCTTACACACGTTAGATTAAATAGGAAAAGCTGAACTGAGTATAAGAGGAAAGGAAGGGTAAGGCAGATAAAGTACTCGTTCCGTCTATGAAATTATATAAGAGTAGAAAAGTAAAAGAACAGGTCGGGGTAGCGAGAGAGGAAACAGGAATTTTACATAGTGAAGGAGTACAGTCGGAAATATAAAAGACTGGACTGAAGGCGAGAGGAGAGTGAAGGCTAAGGCAGATGAAAGAGTCGTTCCTTCTATGAATATAAATACGAGAAAGAACAGCTGGCACATGCACCTCAGCTGTTACGTTAAAAAGACAAGGTAGTGCTTGCAACATGAATGCTCTACACGCGATAAATGAAATAGAAAATGTTGAACTGAATGCGAGAGAAAGGGAACAGGTTTGGGAAATAGATATATACACGAGAGAAGGAAAAAGAACGATAGAGAAATGCACCATGCCAATTATATTAAAACAACGAAGTGCTTACAGCATAAATAATGCCTAATAATGCCTTTGACACGATAAATCATATATGAAATAATGAACTGAATGCGAGAGGAAAGGAAAAAGTATAGATGAGAGAGAGAGAGAGAGAGAGAGAGAGAGAGAGAGAGAGAGAGAGAGAGAGAGAGAGAGAGAGAGAGAGAGAGAGAATGCCGGCTAGATGTGCCAAGTTTAATTAATGTATTCCGGCCAGCAGTAGCGAGGCTGTGGGGGAGAAGAACGCGTCGGGCAGCAGCAGGGAGCAGGAGAAAGACGGGACACAGGTCGGCACTGTCAGACGCTGCCGCCTCTCACATCAACTATTTCCAAAAGCCAAAAAGGGGATGAATCGGGTTCTAATGAGCGTTGTTTTTACGTTCGCGATACAGAGGAATAGTCAAACCACCACCAGGGTCATAAAACTCCTGAAGGAAATGCTCCAAAATCTTATGAAAGCCTTATAAAACATGTGAGCTTGCGCGCCGACAGTAGCAGGAGAGCGACAGTCGCATAATTATAAGAACATAAGAACGTAAGGAGTCTGCAAAGGCGGATATTATTGAACTGAGGGAGTCTTTTATGGCGCATATTCTCAAACATTCAGGGGCTTACGAACATGCCTACATTTGACTAGGCTTTCGTAAAGGTTGTGTTATTGTTTCCATGGGTAGTTGTATGAGCCTAGTAATGGTTTGACAAGACATCTGTAACTTCTGCACCATGCGGGTGGAAAATAATCCACGAGAACAAATTAAAAACATACATTGACAAAGAAAAGAGTAAAGCGTGCAAAAAATTACCTTAACATCGCTAGGCCAAGGAGAAGACCAAACCAGACCAGCCATTCCCTATACGACTACAGACACAACTTGCTCTCGGGGTGTCTGTGTCTGTGTCTTTGAGCAACGTAAAGGCACAAACAACTAAATCATGCAACAATCCGTGAGGCAGGTAGGTGTGTGTGACAGCCTGGGAAGGGGGTGGGAGAGGTACTTTCCTTACGACTAAAGAATAAAGACTAATTTAACTTGTGCAAGGCATATAGTACCACTAATAGGTAGTTGCCAAATCTTACGTTCATAAAATACATAGGTACAATACTTTCATTACAAACATAAAACACAATTTTAGGAGATCCACAGTAATTAAACTTACCTGCTTGACATAATTCCAAAGGCATTCTCAACTACCCTTCTTGCCTGTAGTTTCTTACTTCTAGTCTGTAGTTGACGATACGTTCTTCTTGGCTCGTGTGCCTGCGCTGAAAGGGCTTCATCATCCACGTTCATAGAGCGAAAGCATCATCGGCCTGATAGGTGACTGGCTTGTTGTCGTTTGGCAGGGATTCAGGATCAGGTAAGCCAATTGTGCTCGCTTCTAGAGTCTTACAGAGTTGCGTGTCGGAAAACAACAACACCATCAGATGAATGACCATAAGCCCCGACGTCCACGTACAGGAATTTATAATCAGCATCCACCAACCCCAACAGTACAATGGAGTGGAATCCCTTAGTTGAAGTATAGAGACCCGCCTGAGGGAGGACACATTATGGCCACCTGTTTGCCATCCAGGGCACCCATGGTGTGGTGAAAGTCCCACCGGCTTGAAAACTCTTTGGCAACCTTCTTCCATTCCTCGGGATTTTCAGGGCATGGCATTACTTCTTCCAAGTACTCGCTGATTATTGCCTCACAGGTCTCTGGGATGATCTTGCTTATTGTGTTAGGGGCCGTTCTTAAAGCATACGACAGACTCTTGCAGCTGTCTCCTGTAGCAAGATAACGTAGTGTTATTGCCAGGCGCATCAGGTTCAAGTGCCTTTCTCCAGAATGTGTCCTTCTTCTCAATCCTATGCGTAATCCTTGAGACCACTTCGTCAAACACTTCTTTGGGCATCCGCAGGTAGTTCCTATAGCTTTTGGTATCTTCGAGAGAGAGTTCTTGGACTAAATGATCATAATGGCCAAACTCATGTAGCCTCAAAAGCCACTGCCTCGTCCAGTACGACCTCTTCTTTTGCTTCTTTCTTATTTTTTTTCC
>NW_026111217.1:342481-357481 GCF_024679095.1 Eriocheir sinensis | reverse complement strand
GCCACTGCATTGTACTGTTACTGTGTGTGTTTCTGCGTAGGTTCCTATTCTCAGGCTCTCTCGGCTCTCACAGCAACGCTTTTCAAAGGCCACAAATGATATAAGTCGAGTTCTCGTGAGTGTTTTTTCATATTCCTTGTGCCGACGCCTTGTTAAACTATCCCTAAGCTCATCAAACTACCCATGGAAATACTAATACAACCTCCACGAAAGCCTTATCAAATGTGTGTGTGTAATCCCAGAAATGTTTGAAAATATGGGCATAAAACATTCATCTAACAATGCGAGGGAGACTAAGACCCATATTCTCAAACATTTCGGGGCTTACACACCCACTTTTGATAGGGCTTTCGTAGAGGCTGTTATTTCCATGGGTAGTTTTATGAGCCAAGTGGTAGGTTGACAAGGCTTCTGCACCATGAACGTAAACACTCGCCTAGCCTCCTTTGTAACCTTGGAAACTACTTGTGAGACAGCCAAAAGTGTCTGAGAGAATACGAGACTTTGCAAACCTCATCAGTAGACCAAAAAAATGCATAAAATACAAAAATATAATAAACGGAGCCCACCGCGTCTCATTTCCATATAAATTCAATCCACACAATCTTAAACGGCGATAATTCCACTCGTATATCCGATTAGTTTAGTGCGGCTCATTCATATGGAAGCCGGACAGACCGAGGCAATGTTTATGACGGCGGCGGCGGCGATGAGGGGAGTGGGGCAGGTGGGCGACGGTGAAGGAGGAGGAAGAGGAAGTAGAGTGGGAGAAGGAGGAGGAATATCAGTGGAAGAGGGATGAAGGTGGTGGAAGAAGAAGGGAGACAGAGAAGGTAGAAGAGAAGGAAGAGATGGAGGATAGGAGGAGGAGGAGGAGGAGGAATACATAGGAAGAACAGACACCAGAAGACCTGTCTGTCCATGACACATACGAAAAAAGGTCAGTAAACATTGTATGTAGTTGATTCTTAAAACATTATAAAAGCTAGTATTTAATTGGACTCCTCACGATGGGGTGAGGTGTAGTTTCAGGGGTTACAGGTAGAGGCTCGATCCTCGTTTACCTTCGGTACGGGTGTACGCTCTAGTATCCTGTTAACCTTACTGTTCCCACACCTCACTCATCAGATGTATGTTGCGTACATTAAGTTTTTTCTTTACTCTGTTGTTAACTTACGCTACTTGTAATCTAAGCTGTGAGGGAAAATAACATGACTTCAGGTTGTAATCGTGCTGCAGTGTGCCTGGAACATACGGAAAAGGGAGTAGGAGGGCGAGGAGGAGGAGGAGGAGGAGGAGGATCTGTGAAATAAAGGAGATAAGAAGAAAATAAAAGTACAGGAGGAAGAACAGGAAAGGAAAGAAGAGGAGAAGGAAGATCAGAGGGAAGAAGATGGAAAAAGACAAAATTATAAGAGGAGGAGGAGGAGGAGGAGGAGGAAACATGGACGGGCAGGCAGCAGAAAGCCTGTTGGCTCATTACAAGGCTGCCTGCTTTCAGTGATTTAATCAATCCGTCAGCCACGGGAGAAGTTTGCGGGAAGGATTAAAGCACTTATGTACTTTTTTTTTTTTTTACAGCGAAGGACACAGTTCAAGGGCGTAAAGAAAAATATAAAAAAGCCCGCTATTCACTGCTCCTGAATAGAGATCAAAGGAGTGTCCAAAAGAGAGGTCAATTTCGGGAGGAGAGGTGTCCTGATACCCTCCTCTTGAAAGAGTTCAAGTCGTAGGCAGGAGGAAATACAGATGAAGGAAGATTATTCCAGAGTTTACCAGCGTGAGGGATGAAAGAGTGAAGATGCTGGTTGACTCTTGCATAATGGGTTTGGACAGTATAGGGATGAGCATGAGTAGAAAGACGTGTGCAGCGGGGCCGCGGGAGTGGGGGAGGCATGCAGTTAGCAAGTTCAGAAGGGCAGTCAGCAAGAAAATATCGACAGAAGATAGAGAGGCAACATGGCGGCGGAATTTGAGAGGTAGAAGACTATCAGTATGAGGAGGAGAGCTGATGAGAGCCTTTGACTCCACTCTGTAAAGGAGAGCTGTGCGAGTGCACCCCCCACCCATGAGATGCATACTCCATACGAGGGCGGACAAGGCTCCTGTAAATGGATAGCAACTGTGCGGGGGAGAAGAACTGGCGGAGACGGTACAGAACGCCCAGCCTAGAGGAAGCTGATTTAGTAAGAGATGAGATATGAAGTTTCCAGTTGAGATTTTGAGTTAAGGATAGACCGAGAATGTTTAGTGTTGAAGAAGCTGATAGCTGAGTGTTGTCGAAGAATAGGGGATAGTTGTCTGGAAGATTGTGTCAAGTGGATAGGTGGGGAAACTGTGTTTTTGAGGCGTTGAAGGACACCAGGTTCCTCTTGCCCCAATCGGAAATAATAGTAAGGTCTGAGGCTAAGCGTTCTGCTGCCTCCAGCCTTGAATCGTTAAGTTCCTGTGGAGTGGGTCTTCTATTAAAAGAAGTTGAGTAATGCAGAGTGGAGTCATCGGCGTAAGAATGGATAGGACAGTTCGTTTTGGAAAGAAAATCATCAATGAACAACAGAAAGAGTGAGAGATAGGACAGAACCCTGTGGGACACCACTGTTAATAGGTTTAGGGGAAGAACAGTGACCGTCCACCACAGCAGAAATAGAACGGTCAGAAATGAAACTGGAGATAAAGGTACAGAGAGAAGGATAGAAACCGTAGGAGGGTAGTTTGGAAAGCAAAGATTTGTGCCAGACCCTATCAAAAGCTTTTGATATGTCCAGCGCAATAGCAAAGGTTTCACCGAAACGGCTAAGAGAGGATGACCAAGAGTCAGTTGGAAGGCAAGGAGATCACCAGTAGAACGCCCCTTGCGGAACCCATACTGGCGATCAGATAGAAGGTTAGAAGTGGAAAGGTGCTTTTGAATCTTCCGGTTAACGATTGATTCAAAAGCTTTAGATAGACAGGAAAGTAAAGCTATAGGGCGGTAGTTTGAGGGACTGGAACGGTCACCCTTCTTAGGCACAGGCTGTACAAAGGCATACTTCCAGCAGGAAGGAAAGGTAGATGTTGATAGGCAGAGACGAAAGAGTTTGACCAGGCAGGGTGTCAGCACGGAAGCACAGTTTTTAAGGACAACAGGAGGCACTCCATCAGGTCCATAAGCCTTCTGAGAGTTGAGGCCAGAGAGGGCATAGAAAACATCATTTGGAAGAATTTTAATAACATGCATAAAGGAGTCAGAGGGGGGATGAGTAGGAGGAATATCCCCAGAATCGTCCAGGGTGGAGGTCTTACAGAAAGCTTGAGCGGAGAGTTCAGCCTTAGAGACGGATGAGACGGCAGTGCTGCCGTTAGGGTTAAGGAGAGGAGGGAAAGAGGAAGAAGTGAAATTGGAGGAGATATTTTTGGCTAGATGCCAGAAGTCACGGGAAGAATTAGAAGAAGCAAGATGTTGACATTTTCTATTGATAAAAGAAGTTTTGGTAAGTCGGAGAATAGATTTGGCACGATTCCGGGCTGAAATGTATAGATCAAAGTTAGTGGGAGTTCGAAGGTTCTAGAACCTTTTGTGAGCTGCCTCACTATCTTTAATAGCACGAGAACAAGCATGATTAAACCAAGACTTTTTAGCATGAGGAGTAGAGAAAGTACGTGGAATGTATGCCTCCATTCCAGAGACAATCACCTCTGTGATGCGCAGAGCACACACAGAGGGGTCTCTATCCTGGAAGCAGTAATCATTCTACGGGAAATCGGAAAAGTACATCCTCAGGTCGTCCCACCGAGCTGAAGCAAAATGCCAGAAGCATCGCCTCCTTGGTGGGTCCAGAGGATGTAAAGGAGCGATAGGACAGGATACAGAAATAAGGTTATGATCGGAGGAGCCCAACGGAGAGAACAGTTTGACAGAGTAAGCAGAAGGATTAGAGGTAAGGAAGAGGTCTAGAAAGTTGGCCCTGTCTCCAAGACGGTCGGGAATACGTGTAGGGTGCTGAACTAACTGCTCTAGGTCGTTGAGGAGAGCAAAGTTGTAGGTTTGTTCACCAGGCTGGTCAGTGAAAGAGGATGAAAGCCAAAGCTGGTGGTGAACATTGAAACCTCCCAAGATGGAAATTTCAGCGAAGGGAGAGTGAGTCAAGATGTGCTCCACTTTAGAGTTCAAATAGTCAAAAAAATTTACATAGTTAGTAGAGTTAGGTGAGAGATAAACAGCACAGATGTATTTAGTAATAGAATGACAATGAAGTGTTACCCAGATGGTGGAAAATTCTGAAGAGTCATTTCACTCCCGTTGCAGCAAAGTGCCGATCAATGTGTTTCTTGAAGGAGTCGATTGTCTCTGCGCTAACTACTTCTACAGGAAGGTTGTTCCAGTGGCGAACAACTCTATTCGAGAAATAACTCCTGCTGATGTCGGTATTGCTTTTCTTGAATTGTTTTTCCATTGTTTCTTGTCCTCTGGTTAGTTTGTAGCGTGAAGAGTTTGGAGTGATCAACAATGCTGAACTTTTGCTAAGGAGGAGGAGGAACAAAAGGAAGAATTAGGACCAGAAAGATAAAACAAATGAGACAAATAGGAAGTGTGTAGTGGCGGGCGACGGACGGCACTCGTGGGAACGGCGGCCCGCACCTCAACCCTGCCGGCAACGTGACCAGCGGACTACCTGACGCCGCTACAGGAAGGGCCGCTGAGGGACGATGATGATGACCAGTGCTTTCCTGCTGCATCCTCGTCGTCCTCCTCCTTCTCCTTCTGTCCTGTGTTGTTGTGTTGTACCTACATATCGGACACTATCACCATCACCATCATCACCACAAACCACCACCACCATCATTAAAACAGGAAGGGCCGCTGAGGGACGATGATGATGACCAGTGCTTTCCTGCTGCATCCTCGTCGTCCTGTCCTGTCCTGTGTTGTTGTGTTGTGCTGTGTTGTGTTGTGTTGTGTTGTGTTGTGCTTACATATTGGACACTATCACCATCACCATTGTCGTCACCATCACAAACCACCACCTTCATCAAAACAGCCAAAACATTATAGTCTTTTTGTTTCTGTTTTGCGACGAAAGTTGCCCAAAACAAACAAATATTGCTGTTGGTAAAATAGTTAATGCCTTTCAATCTTCTTATTTATTTTTTGTTGTGTGGGGAAAATTACGAAAAAAAAAAGATTACCGCTGGAAAAATAGTTGATACATTTTAATCCTCATGTTCTTTTTGTATGGGGGGGAAATTACCGCGGAAGGATACCTTGATGTTGTTGTTGTTGCTGTTGTTATAGTTACAAGCAGTGTTGCCAAATACATACTAAAAAACACAGAATAGGAGGGAAATCTATAACCCTGTCAGTAGAGAAACGTTAACGTGCGCGACATTCAACCACATAACATAACATAACACAGCATAACAAAAAATAACACAGCATAACATGTGATAACCGAACCTAACATAATCTAACATAACGTAAGATAACCTAACCTAACATCACATAGCATAACATAACATAACACAACATAACACAGCATACATACCAACGCCGCAACGCCACATTACTTATATACTTCCAGCACCTTTTTGACAGCCTCGAATTTACCCCCCCACCACCACCACCACCATTATTACCTTCACCTCCATCACCCCAATACAGTCCGTTCACCCAGTACCATTAATAGGGTCAACGCCACCACCACCACCACCACCACTACTACTACTACTACTCCACTTCGTATAATTGGCGCAAATAACATCACTTCATCACCAAAACCATCACCATCACCAACACTACAATCATCACCACCACCACTACAATCACCATCACCACCACCATCACCACTTACCTTCCCGCATCACCACCACCACCACCACCACCCTCTTCTCCAACACAGAGGGAAAATTGGGAGGATAAGTTAATCGCTTTTCCTCCTCCTCCTCCTTTCCCTCCTTCTCTTCCTATTATTCCTCTTATTCCACCCTTCCATTATTGTCTCTCTCTCTCTCTCTCTCTCTCTCTCTCTCTCTCTCTCTCTCTCTCTCTCTCTCTCTCTCTCTCTCTCTCTCTCTCTCTCTCTCTCTCTCTCTCTCTCTCTCTCTCTCTCTCTCTCTCTCACACCCGACCTCTGCTGAGAGAAGGACGTGACCTCACCCCGCTGCGCTCCACAACCTCGCTTGCCCTGTGTTTTCGTCGTGCTCTTGGGATTGCGTTTGCTTTCACGTGCGTTTGTGTGTTCTCGCTTGTGGACCTTGTGTGTTGCCT
Organism: Eriocheir sinensis; assembly: GCF_024679095.1. NCBI lineage: Eukaryota > Metazoa > Arthropoda > Malacostraca > Decapoda > Varunidae > Eriocheir > Eriocheir sinensis. Next base: position 351,237 of record NW_026111217.1, on the reverse strand, counting down.
GTGATTTCCCGACACGTGTTTGGTGTGTGTTCGCTTGTGGTTTCTGCCTGTGGTTGCCTCTGTGATTTGTGTTTCCGGTGTTTTTGCGTGTGATCTGGCTGTTTCCGGGTGTTCTGCGTGGGTTTCAGAGTGATTCAAGTGTGTTGTGTTTCCGGTGTTTTTGCGTGTGATTTGGCTGCTTCTAAGTGTACTGCGTGGGTTTCAGAGTGTTTTGAGTGTGCTGTTTTGTTTCCGGTGTTTTTGCGTGTGATTTGGCTGTTTTCGAGTGTTCTGCGTTTCGAGTGTGTTGTGTTTCCAGTGCTTTTGCGTGTGATTTGGCTGTTTATAGTGCTCTGCGTGGGTTTCAGAGTGCTTTGAGTGTGCTGTTGTATTTCCGGTGTTTTTGCGAGTGACTTGAGGGTGTTTAGTCGTGCTTGTGCTTGGGTTTCTGAGTGTTTCGTGTGTCCCGAGTGTGACTTTGTGTTCCCGAGTGTCTCACGCGTGATTTGGGTGTGTCGACAACCCACCCTTTTAATTACCTAAGGATTCAATGTGCTCCTCCTCACTACACCCTCTTTAAATCCCCTAGAGGATTAACACTTCCTACACCTCTTTCCCTCACCTCACCTAAGCCCCCCCCACCCTCGCTCACCTCACATCCCTTTTGCTCCTCCTCATCCCCTAGAGGATTAGCCCTTCCGTCTCCTCCCTCACCTCCACATATTTCTAAGCCCTCCCCCCCTCACTCACCTTACCTCACATACTATTTACCCATCCCTTAACCCACCTTACCTCGCCTCTTTCTTAACCTTTCTTGTTCTCACACACCTCACTCACCTCACATCTCTTCCTACTCCTCGTCTCTCCCACTTACCTCCTTTCCCAAACTCCCTCTCACTCATCTCACCTATTTCCTAACCCTCCTTGATCTCACACACCTCACTCACCGCCTCCCTTTCCCCCTCTTTACTCACCTCACATCCCTTCCTACTCCTCCTCTCTCCCACCTCACCTATTTCCTAACCCTCCTTGATCTCACACACCTCACTCACCGCCTCCCTTTCCCCCTCTTTACTCACCTCACATCCCTTCCTACTCCTCCTCTCTCCCACCTCACCTATTTCCTAACCCTCCTTGATCTCACACACCTCACTAACGCCTCTCTTTCCCCCTCTTTACTCACCTCACATCCCTTCCTACTCCTCCTCTTTCCCACCTCACCTATTTCCTAACCCTCCTTGATCTCACACACCTCTCTTTCCCCCTGTTTACTCACCTCACATCCCTTCCTACTCCTCCTCTCTCTCACTTTTCCTCCATTACTAAACTACCTCTCACACACCTCACCCCCTTTCCTAATCCCCTTCACTCTGTGTTTTTATCTCTTTCATTTCAGCTAAGATGGCGCCTAAGAAGTGCAGTACTTGTAACGGTAGCTTCTCAGCTCACTTTTTTACAGGGCGTTCTGCTGTCTGTCGACTGTGTCTCTCCAGGCAGCATCTCGAGACAAGACTGCAGGAGCAGGAAGAGAAGATGGAAGAAGGCCAGAATAAAATAATAGAGCTTTCTCTCACCAGGCAGCATCTCGAGACAAGACTGCAGGAGCAAGAAGAGAAGATGGAAGCAGGTCAGAATAAAATAATAGAGCTTTCTCGCAGTGTTCCCTCCTTGCAGGAATTCATCCAGGCTAACGTTGCTGTGGTGCCAAACCCTTCTCCAACCGCCCCCTTGCCCTCAGCGGTACCGTCGACACCAGCGGACAACACCACGCAACGGGAGGATGCTAGTGGCACCGACCATGATGGTTTCACCGTCGTGAATGGAGGAGCCAAACCAGCCAGACAAGCGATTTATCCTGTTCATTGCTTCAACAGGTTTGCCATTCTGGAGGAGGAGGATGAGCAGGAGAGCACCTTCCTGGTGGGTGACTCCATGATTCGCCAGCAGGTCGTTGAGTTCTGCGGCAGAGTTCCTCGTCGAAGACGGAACTATTGCTATCCTGGTGCTGGGATCGACGACATAACTGCTGCTCTTGAGGAGATCTCCCCCCAGGCTACTAATGATTCACTGTTTGTCATTCACACAGGTACGAACGACGTCAACACGACCCGGTCTGAGGAACTCCTGGAGAAGTACCGTAGGCTCATCCAGCAGTATAAGTCTAAATCCCCTAACATTTTGATTTCAGGAGTTCTACCACGGACTTGGGCGGAGAGCGACTTTTTCAGTAAGGCCTTCAGCCTAAACAACCGCTTACAGACTCTTTGTAGGGAGCTTGACGTGGAGTTCCTAAACGCATGGGACAATTTCTATGGACAAAATGAGCTCTTCCACAGGGACGGATTGCACCTTTCTCCCATCGGGGCAGCCAGACTCGGAAGGCGTGTCATCCGAGCAAAAAACGAGTCACGGCCACGTCCCTCCACCCCGCCCGTGTAAATAGACGCCGTGCATCGCAACAAACCCGTAACCGTGATCCCGCAAGTACCACCACCTCTATTACCAAGCCTCTAGATAACTTAAAAATCCTTAGTTTCAATGCGCGTAGCCTAAGAAACAAATTTGATGAACTGAGATGTCTTGCTTTAACAGAAAATTTTGACATAATTGCTATAACCGAAACATTTATCGACACCACAAATATTGATTTAAGCTCCGAATACAACATAGATGGCTACAGACTCTTCAACAAAGATCGTGTAAACCGTAGAGGCGGTGGCGTCGCCCTTTATGTCAAAAGCTATTTGCAACCCACTGACAAAACACCGGGAAACAGTAACGTTGAACATTTGTGCGTGCGAGTAAACATTGCAAAAGTCAATTTAAATATATCTGTCACCTACAGACCTCCCGGGCGATCACTCGATGACGACCTTGAAATGTACAGCGTCTTAAGGCAGTCACTTAATAACAGCGACTCACTGATATTAGGAGACTTTAACCTCCCCCATATCGACTGGGCGACACTGTCAGGTACAGATGGCGAGTCACATAGAATGATCGAATTTCTAGAAGAAAATTATCTAAGCCAAATGGTTTCTGAGCCAACTCGACAAAATAATATACTCGACCTTGTTATAACGACCCAAGATAACCTAGTCAGTAGTGTCACGGTAGGAGAACAACTCGGCTCTTGCGATCATAAATTAGTGCGCGTCGACATTAAAGCTCAATCATCAGTGACTGAAAATAAAGTAAAGGTGCCCAATTTCAAAAGAGCTAACTTCGTAGAAATCCGACAAAAACTAACAGAAATACAACTATCAGATGACGGCAACGTAGAGGAAGCCTGGCTAAGCCTTAAAATCACTTCCTCACTCAGCAGAACACATTCGTCCCCTTGTGCGAGAAGCGAATTAACAGTAATAAAAGCCCACCGTGGTTTAATAGCGAAATTAAACAATCAGTCAATGAGAGAAAATTGTTTTACAGGTTAAAGAAAGAACAAAGCACGCCCGAAAACATTAGATTTTATAATAATGCCAGGCGACGAGTAAAAAGACTAGTAGGTCAGGCAAAGCGTAGATATGAAGAAAATATTGCAGCCAACTGTAAAAATAATCCGAAATCTTTCTTCAGTTACATAAACAACAGAAAGGCGATCAAAAGTGGTATTGGACCTTTAACAAACAGCAACGGTGCACTAGTGATTGACAGCCAACACATTGCAAACCTCTTAAACAGTTACTTTTCCTCGGTGTTTAATACTAACAGTCTTCCTCTCGCTACCACCAACACCAGTACTATTGTAAATCTCGAGCATGCATTGCCTAATTTTGAAATAACAACCGATGAAGTCCTTAAAGCTCTCCATTCACTTAAAACAAATAAAAGTCCTGGACCTGACAAAGTATATCCAACTCTGCTGAAAGAAATAAAGAGCGAAATACTCTCCTCCCTCACAACCGTATTCAATATGTCCTTGCGACAAGGCATCGTCCCTTCAGATTGGAAAAAGGCTAACGTGACACCGATTTTCAAGAAAGGAGACAAAAAAGTACCAGGTAATTACAGGCCCATTAGTCTAACTTCGGTTGTAGGTAAGCTACTTGAGGGCATAATTAGAGACAAAATTGTGAGTGACCTTGAAAGCCACTCATTGATTGGGGACTCACAACATGGCTTCCGAAACAAAAGATCCTGCCTATCAAACCTATTAACCTTTTATAACGACCTCTTCACTGTTTATGACGTAACCAAATCACTGGACGTAGTCTATCTTGATTTCCAGAAAGCGTTTGATAAAGTTCCGCATCATAAATTACTTTACAAATTAAAGCAAATAGGTATTGACGGTCAAGTAAACCAATGGATCGCGAATTGGTTGAGCAACAGACAACAAAGAGTAGTGATTGACGGATTTAACTCAGAGTGGGCGCCTGTCACTAGTGGCGTCCCTCAGGGCTCGGTCCTTGGCCCAGTGCTCTTCATTATTTACATCAACGACGTGGATGTTGGACTCAATAACCGCATTAGTAAATTTGCAGACGACACAAAGATTGGTGACTCGGTTCTCACTGACGAAGACAGGCAAAGCCTCCAAGAGGATTTGCACAAAATTTCAGCTTGGTCGGATAGATGGAGATGCCCTTTAACGTAGACAAGTGCCAGGTCCTTCAAGTTGGAACGAGGAATAAGAAGTTCGAATACGAAATGCGCGGCGTTAAACTCAAAAGCGTTCAATGCGTCAAAGACTTGGGTGTCAAAATCGCGTCAAACCTCAAATTCTCACAGCAATGCATCGATGCAGCAAATAAAGCGAACAGAATGTTGGGCTTCATTAAAAGAAACTTTGTATTCAAGAATAAAGATGTAATACTACCGCTCTACAACAGTTTAGTCAGACCCCACTTGGAATATGCGGTACAGTTTTGGTCCCCCCACCATGCAAAGGATATTGCTAAATTAGAAGGTGTTCAGCGTCGGGCAACGAAAATGATCCCTTCCTTGCGCAACAAATCCTACGAAGAAAGGCTTTCTACCCTTAACATGTTCTCTCTTGAGAAACGTCGCCTTCGAGGAAAACTGATCGAATGTTTTAAAATACTTAATGGTTTCACGAATGTAGACAGATCAACATTGTTTATGATCGATGACACTTTGCGCACGAGGAACAATGGCGTAAAACTCAGATGTAGACAAGTAAATTCAGACTGCACCAAATTTTTCTTCACCAACGTTGTAGTGCGAGAATGGAATAAGCTTCCACCATCAGTGGTCCAGTGTAACACGATTGATTCCTTCAAAAATAAGCTCGACCGTCACTTCCTTCAACTTAATATCAACTAGAGTAGAAATGCAACGTTTTGGAGTCTTCTGATTAATGTAAAATCACTTAGGTTTAAAGACAGACCACCAAGTCTGGACCATGGGGTCTGTGTGGTCTGATTTTGGTGTAAATCTATGTAATCTCTCTCTCTCTCTCTCTCTCTCTCTCTCTCTCTCTCTCTCTCTCTCTCTCTCTCTCTCTCTCTCTCTCTCTCTCTCTCTCTCTCTCTCTCTCTCTCTCTCTCTCTCTCTCTCTCTCTCTCTCTCTCTCTCTCTCTCTCTCTATCTCTCTCTCTCTCTCTCTCTCTCTCTCTCTCTCTCTCTCTCTCTCTCCTCCTCCTCTCTCTCTCCTCTCTCTCTCTCTCTCTCTCTCTCTCTCTCTCTCTCTCACTCTCTCTCTCTCTCTCTCTCTCTCTCTCCTCTCTCTCTCTCTCTCTCTCTCTCTCTCTCTCTCTCTCTCTCTCTCTCTCTCTCTCTCTCTCTCTCTCTCTCTCTCTCTCTCTCTCTCTCTCTCTCTCTCTCTCTCTCTCTCTCTCTCTCTCTCTCTCTCTCTCTCTCTCTCTCTCTCTCTCTCTCTCTCTCTCTCTCTCTCTCTCTCTCTCTCTCTCTCTCTCTCTCTCTCTCTCTCTCTCTCTCTCTCTCTCTCTCTCTCTCTCTCTCTCTCTCTCTCTCTCTCTCTCTCTCTCTCTCTCTCTCTCCCCTTCTCTCTAACCTTCTCTTTACCTCTTTCTTTTCCTCTCTCTTACCTTCCCTCTCCCCGTCTCCTCCTCCTTCCCTCCCTCTTTCTCTCTCCTTCCTCTCTCTCCTCTTCCCTCCGTCCCTTAATTTCTCCTCTTCCTCTCCCTCTGTCTCCATACCTACCCACCCAGCCACACACACAAGGCTCCTTCGCACGCCGCACACACACGTCGAAACAAATCAGGCAGGAAAGGAGGATCAGGAGCCTTAATCACCCAGACAGACCAGAGACCGACCACTGTGCCGGGCAAACTAACAAGTGATTTACAGGACGCTGGCCTAGTGTGGACCAGTGGGAGACGGTACAGAGGTGGGGAATTTTTTACAGCAAAGGAAGCAGCTTAAGGGGAAAAAAAGTACTGCTCGTATAAACATGAATAAAAATAACCAAAGAACAATAGACAAAGGAACATGAGTGGAGGAAATGGCTTAAATAGTAAACATTTGGTGTCTCACACACACACACACACACACACACACACACACACACACACACACACACACACACACACACACACACACACACACACACACACACACATTTGATAAGGCTTTCCTAGAGTTTTTTTTAAATATTTACATGGGTTGAAGTTTTATGAGCCTAGCAATAGTCTTACAAAGCTTCTACACCATGAACGTGAAAGAAAAAATCACTCATGAGAAAGCATTCGTTGAGGTTGTGTTAGTATTTCCATGGATAGTTTTACGAGCCTAGTAATAGTCTGACAAGGCTCCTGCATCACGAGAACTCGACTAACCTCCTTTGTGACCTTTGGAAATAGATGTTGTTAGAGAGAGAAGCATTGGAGAACACGAACCGAAGGAATATAAGCTGACAAAGGGGTATTACATGCAGATAATAGACATGGCTGATGAGGAACGAGGAACTTTAAGTGACTGTGGACGTGAGTGAGCAAAGGGTGAAGGAGGAGCAAGAGAATAAAACAGGGACAGTTACTGATGACTGGAGAGGAGGAGGAGGAGGAGGAGGAAAAAGACGAGACAAAGGGGACGAGAGAAAGAGAGAGAGCGAGAGAGAGAGAGAGAGAGAGAGAGAGAGAGAGAGAGAGAGGAGAGAGAGAGAGAGAGAGAGAGAGAGAGAGAGAGAGAGAGAGAGAGAGAGAGAGAGAGAGAGAGAGAGAGAGAGAGAGAGAGAGAGAGAGAGAGAGAGAGAGAGAGAGAGAGAGAGAGAGAGAGAGAGAGAGAGAGAGAGAGAGAGAGAGAGAGAGAGAGAGAGAGAGAGAGAGTGAGTGTGTGTGTGTGTGTGTGTGTGTGTGTGTGTGTGTGTGTGTGTGTGTGTGTGTGTGTGTGTGTGTGTGTGTGTGTGTGTGTGTGTGTTCTATGGGGCTTGAGAGTAACGCCAAAGAAGTAAACTCCTACGACACAATGCTAAGAAATAATTGCCAGAGGAAGTACACAGAGAAGGAGAAAGGAGACAAGAAAAGAAGGGACAGGATACAGGAGGGGACAGGGAAGTGTGTGTGTCTGAATATAGCGTCCAGAATATTCCTCCTCCTCTCCCTCCTTCCTTCTCTCCTCCTTCCTTCTCTCCCCTTCCCTCCCTCCCTCCCTCCCTCTATTCCTCCTTCCCTCCGTCCTTCACTCTCTCCTCTCCCTCTCCCACTTCCTAGGTCGACGGAAGAGCATCAAGGGTTGGTAAAGGTGCTACATATATTATAAGAGGAGGAGGAAGGAGAATAGAAGATAAGAAAGGAAGAAAGAAGACACAAGAAGATAAGGAAAGAGTACGTGTTATGCGTGGATGAGGAGCACCAGCAGGAATAAGCCGCCTCAGTCCACACCAGAGCATGAAAGGGTTGGTGACGGTGACAGACACATGAGAACACGCAGGAAACAATGAAGTATATATGCATGATCTATGTGGGTGAAGAGCAAACAAAAATATCCGTATTCTTTATATACCAGTTCCTACTTGGTATATAAAAAAGTATCAATGAGTGGCCAAAAGAGAGGTCAAAGAGAGGTAAAGCTGGGGGCATTAGCTATAGCTGCGCGTGGCCTCGGTGCTCATCTCCGTCACATTAACCCTTGAGCCTGTGGTGAGTGGATAAATGAAATAATTGTGCATAGTTGTGCTAATATACGATTCTTCTATTTATCATAATATGCAGCCTTGTCAATTTAAGATCTTTCTGATTCTTTTCCTCCTCCTCCTCCTCCTCCTCCTCCTCCTCCTCCTCCTCCTCCTCCTCCTCTTCTTCATCTTCTTTCCCTCAGCGCACCGACACAACAAACTTCATTTTCTTCATTTTCCTCCTCCTCCTCTTCTTCTTCCTCTTCTTTTACCGTCAGCTCACCGACACAACAAACTTCCTATCCTTCATTTTCCTCCTCCTCTTCTTCATACACTCAGTGCAACGACACAACAAACTTCTTTTCATTCATTTACCTACTCCTCTTCTTCTTCCTCTTCTTCTTTCCCTCAGCGCACCGACACAACAAACTTCTTTTCCTTCATTTCCGAGACCAAGTAAAGGAGAAAGAAAAAAGAAGCACAGTTTTCACATCTCTTCGAACGCGCGTCTTTGTTAATCTAAGTTCTGCCGGATCCAACGACTACTCGGTCATTCTTTTCCTCCTCTTCTTCCTCTTGTTGTTGTTGTTGTTGTTGTTGTTGTTGGTGGTGGTGGTGGTGGAGTTCTTGTTATTGTTTACTTCTTCCTCATTTTGTTTCTTTCCTTTTTATTAATCTTCTCTTCATCATCTTTTCTTCTTCTTCTTTTTCTTCTTTCTTTCTTTCTTTCTTTTTC
>NW_026111217.1:337481-339981 GCF_024679095.1 Eriocheir sinensis | reverse complement strand
AAGAGGAAAGTGAAGGGAACAGCAGATGAAATATTCGCTCCGGCTATTAAGTTACATACGAAAAGATGAAGAACAGTTATCGAGTGAAAGTCAGCTGTTAAATTAGATAGACAACGGAATTATTGCAACATGAATACCTTAAACACGTTAGATTAAATAGGAAATGCTGGGTTGATCGCAAGAGAAAAGGAAAGGTGTGGCAGATGAAATATTCGCTCCGTCTATGAAATTATACACGAGAAGTAAAAAAACAATAGAAAAATCCACTTCAGACACACGTAATTTAAACAGAAAATGTTGAAATGAATAAAAGAGGAAAGTGAAGGGAATAGCAGATGAAATATTCGCTCCGGCTATTAAATTACATACGAAAAGAAGAAAGAACTGTGACGAGTGAAAGTCAGCAGTTAAATTATAGAGACAACTAAGTGTTTGCAACATGAAACATGAATAGCTACCTTACGCAAGTAATATTAAATAGGAAATATTGGATTGCATGCGAGAGGCGAGGAAAGTGAAGGTTATAGATGAAATATTCGTTCCGTTTATGAAATTATACACGAGAAGAAGTAAAACAACAATAGAAAAATCCACTTCAGACACACGATATTTAAATAGGAAATGTTAAATTGAATAAAAGAGGGAAGCGAAGGTTATATATGAAATAATTCGCTCCGTCTATCAAATTACATACGAAAAGATGAAAGAACAGTTGACGAGTGAAGGTCAGCTGTTAAATTATAGACAACGAGGTCCTTGCAACATGAATAGCTACCTTACACAAGCTATATGAAATAGGAAATATTGGATTGAATGCGAGAGGCGAGGAAAGTCAAGGTTATAGATGAAATATTCGTTCCGTTTATGAAATTATACACGAGAAGAAGTAAAACAACAATAGAAAAATCCACTTCAGACACACGTTATTTAAATAGGAAATGCTGAAATGAATAAAAGAGGAATGTGAAGGGAATAGCAGATGATATATTCGCTCCGTCTATTAAATTACACACGAAAAGATGAAGAACAGTTGACGAGGGAAAGTCAGATGTTAAATTAAAATGACGAAGACCTTACACACGTTAGATTAAATAGGAAAAGCTGAACTGAATATAAGAGGAAAGGAAGGGTAAGGCAGATAAAGTACTCGTTCCGTCTATGAAATTATATACGATTAGAAAAGTAAAAGAACAGGTCGGGGTAGCGAGAGAGGAAACAGGAATTTTACATAGTGAAGGAGTACAGTCGGAAATATGAAAGACTAGACTGAATGCGAGAGGAAAGTGAAGGCTAAGGCAGATGAAAGAGTCGTTCCTTCTATGAATATAAATACGAGAAAGAACAGCTGGCACATGCACCTCAGCTGTTACGTTAAAAAGACAAGGTAGTGCTTGCAACATGAATGCTCTACACGCGATAAATGAAATAGAAAATGTTGAACTGAATGCGAGAGAAAGGGAAAAGGTTTGGGAAATAGATATATACACGAGAGAAGGAAAAAGAACGATAGAGAAATGCACCATGCCAATTATATTAAAACAACGAAGTGCTTACAGCATAAATAATGCCTAATAATGCCTTTGACACGATAAATCATATATGAAATAATGAACTGAATGCGAGAGGAAAGGAAAAAGTATAGATGAGAGAGAGAGAGAGAGAGAGAGAGAGAGAGAGAGAGAGAGAGAGAGAGAGAGAGAGAGAGAGAGAGAGAATGCCGGCTAGATGTGCCAAGTTTAATTAATGTATTCCGGCCAGCAGTAGCGAGGCTGTGGGGGAGAAGAACGCGTCGGGCAGCAGCAGGGAGCAGGAGAAAGACGGGACACAGGTCGGCACTGTCAGACGCTGCCGCCTCTCACATCAACTATTTCCAAAAGCCAAAAAGGGGATGAATCGGGTTCTAATGAGCGTTGTTTTTACGTTCGCGATACAGAGGAATAGTCAAACCACCACCAGGGTCATAAAACTCCTGAAGGAAATGCTCCAAAATCTTATGAAAGCCTTATAAAACATGTGAGCTTGCGCGCCGACAGTAGCAGGAGAGCGACAGTCGCATAATTATAAGAACATAAGAACGTAAGGAGTCTGCAAAAGGCGGATATTATTGAACTGAGGGAGTCTTTTATGGCGCATATTCTCAAACATTCGGGGCTTACGAACATGCCTACATTTGACTAGGCTTTCGTAAAGGTTGTGTTATTGTTTCCATGGGTAGTTGTATGAGCCTAGTAATGGTTTGACAAGACATCTGTAACTTCTGCACCATGCGGGTGGAAAATAATCCACGAGAACAAATTAAAAACATACATTGACAAAGAAAAGAGTAAAGCGTGCAAAAATTACCTTAACATCGCTAGGCCAAGGAGAAGACCAAACCAGACCAGCCATTCCCTATACGACTACAGACACAACTTGCTCTCGGGTGTCTGTGTCTGTGTCTTTGAGCAACGTAAAGGCACAAACAACTAAATCATGCAACAATCCGTGAGGCAGGTAGGTG